>NC_090028.1:1705000-1717500 GCF_037176765.1 Anolis sagrei | reverse complement strand
CATTATATATATATACACACACATAATTATATATATATATATACACATACATATATTCATTATATATATATACACACACATAATTATATATATATATATATATATATACACATATATATATATAATTATGTGTGTGTATATATATATAATGAATATATGTATGTGTATATATATATACACATACATATATATATACACCTCCAGCAAAGGATCACCGCCTTGTCGGGGCGCTGGAGCTTGAGCACCTCAATGATGTCATGAGCGAAACCGTGAAGGGCCACCCAAGACGGGACGGTCGTGGCAGAGAGGTCAGACCAAGCGTGATCCCTGGGGAAGGCAATGGCAAACCACTCCAGTATCCTTGCCAAGAAAACTAAATGGACCAGTACAACCAGAGATATGTCGGTATGCCATTGGAAGATGGGACTCCCAGGTCGGAAGATGGCCAAAATGCTACTGGGGAGGAGCAGAGGATAAGTTCAACTAGCCCCAGATGTGATGACGCAGCTAGCTCAAAGCCGAAAGGAAGGCTAGCGGCCGACGGTACTGGAGGCGAACGACGAATCCGATGCTCTAAAGATCAACACACCATAGGAACCTGGAATGTAAGATCTATGAGCCAGGGCAAATTGGATGTTGTTATTGGTGAGATGTCAAGACTAAAGATAGACATTCTGGGGGTCAGCGAACTGAAATGGACTGGAATGGGCCACTTCACATCAGATGACCACCAGATCTACTACTGCGGACAAGAGGAACATCGAAGAAATGGAGTAGCCTTCATAATTAATAAGAAATTCGCTAAAGCGGTGCTTGGATACAACCCAAAAAATGACAGAATGATCTCAATTCGAGTGCAAGGAAAGCCTTTCAACATCACAGTGATCCAAATATACGCCCCAACCACAGCTGCTGAAGAAGCAGAAGTAGATCAGTTCTATGAGGATCTGCAGGACCTACTGGATAATACACCAAAAAAAGACATTATTTTCATTACAGGAGACTGGAATGCCAAGGTGGGAAGTCAAATGACAACTGGGATCACAGGCAAGCATGGTCTGGGAGAACAAAATGAAGCGGGACGCAGGCTGATAGAATTCTGCCAGGAAAACTCGCTGTGTATAACGAATACTCTCTTCCAACAACCTAAAAGACGGCTTTATACATGGACCTCACCAGATGGTCAACACCGAAATCAGATTGACTACATCCTTTGCAGCCAAAGGTGGCGGACATCCATCCAGTCGGTGAAAACAAGACCTGGGGCTGACTGTACCTCAGATCACGAACTTCTTATTGTCCAATTTAGAATAAAACTAAAGAGATCAGGGAAAATACACAGACCAGTTAGATATGATCTCACTAACATTCCTAGCAAATATACAGTGGAAGTGAAGAACAGATTTGAAGGACTAGATTTAGTAAACAAAGTCCCAGAAGAACTATGGACAGAAGTCCGTGACATTGTTCAGGAGGCGGCAACAAAGTACGTTCCAAAGAAAAAGAAAACCAAGAAGGCAAAATGGTTGTCTGCTGAGACACTGGAAGTAGCCCAAGAAAGGAGGAAAGCAAAAGGAAACAGTGAAACGGGGAGATATGCCCAGTTAAATGCGCAATTCCAGAGGTTAGCCAGAAGAGATAAGGAACTATTTTTAAATAAGCAATGCATGGAAGTGGAAGAAGACAACAGAATAGGAAGGACAAGAGACCTCTTCCAGAAAATTAGAAACATTGGAGGTAAATTTCAGGCAAAAATTGGTATGATAAGAAACAAAGATGGCAGGGACCTAACAGAAGTTGAAGAGATCAAGAGAAGGTGGCGAGACTATACAGAAGATCTGTATAGGAAGGATAACAATATCGAGGATAGCTTTGACAGTGTGGTGAATGAATTAGAACCAGACATCCTGAGGAGTGAGGTTGAATGGGCCTTAAGAAGCATTGCTAACAACAAGGCAGCAGGAGATGATGGGATCCCAGCTGAACTGTTTAAAATCTTAAAAGATGATGCTGTCAAGGTGATGCATGCCATTTGCCAGCAAATATGGAAAACACAAGAATGGCCATCAGACTGGAAAAAATCAACTTATATCCCCATACCAAAAAAGGGAAATGCGAAAGACTGCTCCAACTTCCGTACAGTGGCCCTTATTTCTCATGCCAGTAAGGTAATGCTCAAGATCCTGCAAGGAAGACTCCAGCAATACATGGAGCGAGAGTTGCCAGATGTTCAAGCTGGGTTTAGAAAAGGCAGAGGAACGAGAGACCAGATTGCCAATATCCGCTGGAGAATGGAGAAAGGCAGGGAGTTTCAGAAAAACATCTACTTCTGCTTCATTGACTATTCTAAAGCCTTTGACTGTGTGGATCATAATAAATTGTGGCAAGTTCTTGGTGGGATGGGCATCCCAAGCCACCTTGTCTCTCTCCTGAGGAATCTGTACAAGGACCAAGTAGCAACAGTCAGAACTGACCACGGAACAGGAGACGGGTTCAAGATTGGGAAAGGCGTACGGCAAGGCTGCATACTCTCACCCAACCTTTTTAACTTGTATGCAGAACACATCATGCGATGTGCGGGGCTGGATGAATGCAAAGCTGGGGTGAAAATTGCTGGAAGAAACATTAACAACCTCAGATATGCAGATGACACCACTCTGATGGCCGAAAGCGAGGAGGAGCTGAGGAGCCTTCTAATCAAGGTGAAAGAAGAAAGCGCAAAAGCTGGGTTGCAGCTAAACGTCAAAAAACCCAAGATTATGGCAACAAGAATGATTGACAACTGGAAAATAGAGGGAGAAACCGTGGAGGCCGTGACAGACTTTGTATTTCTAGGTGCAAAGATTACTGCAGATGCAGACTGTGGCCAGGAAATCAGAAGACGCTTCCTTCTTGGGAGGAGAGCAATGTCCAGTCTCGATAAAATAGTGAAGAGTAGAGACATCAGACTGGCAACAAAGATCCGCCTAGTCAAAGCCATGGTATTCCCTGTAGTCACCTACGGATGTGAGAGCTGGACCTGAGGGAAGGCTGAGCCAAGGAAGAGAGATGCTTTTGAGCTGTGGTGTTGGAGGAAAGTGCTGAGAGTGCCTTGGACTGCGAGAAGATCCAACCAGTCCATCCTCCAGGAAATAAAGCCCGACTGCTCACTGGAGGGAAGGATACTAGAGACAAAGTTGAAGTACTTTGGCCACATCATGAGGAGACAGGAAAGCCTAGAGAAGGGAATGATGCTGGGGAAAGTGGAAGGCAAAAGGAAGAGGGGCCGACCAAGGGCAAGATGGATGGATGGCATCCTTGAAGTGACTGGACTGACCTTGAGGGAGCTGGGGGTGGTAACGGCCGACAGGGAGCTCTGGCGTAGGCTGGTCCATGAGGTCACGAAGAGTCGGAGACGACTGAACGAATGAACAACAAATATATATACACATACATATATTCATTATATATATATATACACACACATAATTATATATATATATACACATACATATATTCATTATATATATATACACACACATAATTATATATATATATATACACATACATATATTCATTATATATATATACACACACATAATTATATATATATATATACACATACATATATTCATTATATATATATATACACACACATAATTATATATATATATATACACATACATATATTCATTATATATATATACACACACATAATTATATATATATATATACACATACATATATTCATTATATATATATACACACACATAATTATATATATATATATATACACATACATATATTCATTATATATATATATACACACACATAATTATATATATATATAGACATACATATATTCATTATATATATATATACACACACATAATTATATATATATATAGACATACATATATTCATTATATATATATATACACACACATAATTATATATATATATACACATACATATATTCATTATATATATATACACACACATAATTATATATATATATACACATACATATATTCATTATATATATATATACACACACATAATAATATATATATATACACATACATATATTCATTATATATATATATACACACACATAATTATATATATATATACACATACATATATTCATTATATATATATATACACACACATAATTATATATATATATACACATACATATATTCATTATATATATATATACACAAACATAATAATATATATATATACACATACATATATTCATTATATATATATATACACACACATAATTATATATATATATACACATACATATATTCATTATATATATATACACACACATAATTATATATATATATACACATACATATATTCATTATATATATATACACACACATAATTATATATATATATATATACACATACATATATTCATTATATATATATATACACACACATAATTATATATATATATACACATACATATATTCATTATATATATATACACACACATAATTATATATATATATATACACATACATATATTCATTATATATATATATATACACACACACACACAAATAATATATATATATATACACACACATACATACATATATTCATTATATATATACACACACACACATAATTATAATACATATATATACACACACATACATATATTCATTATATATATATATACACACACATAATTATATATATATATATACACATACATATATTCATTATATATATATACACACACATAATTATATATATATACACATACATATATTCATTATATATATATACACACACATAATTATATATATATATATATACACATACATATATTCATTATATATATATATACACACACATAATAATATATATATACACATACATATATTCATTATATATATATATACACACACACACACAAATAATAATATATATATATATACACACACATACATACATATATTCATTATATATATATACACACACACATAATTATAATACATATATATACACACACATACATATATTCATTATATATATGTGTGATATTATATATATATATATACTATTATTTATGCAATGCTTTTGATACGTAATAAATAAATTGATTTATCGTATCAGGAAGGAAGGAAAGAGAGAAGGAAGGAAGGAACCAAAGAGCAAAGGAGAGAAAGAAAAATAGAGGTAGAGAAGAAAGAAAGGAGAGAAAGAAAGGAGAGAAAGAAAGGAGAGAAAGAGGGAGGGAAGGATGGAACCAAAGAGAAAAGGAAGAAAGGAAGGAAAGACATAGGGAAGGAAGGAAGGAGAGAAAGTGATAGAGAAACAAGAAAGGAAGGAAGGAAGGAAGGAAGGAGAGAAGGAAGGATGGAACCAAAGAGCAAAGGAGGGAAGGAAAGATAGAGCTAGAGGAGGAAGAAAGGAGAGAAAGAAAGAATGAGAGAAAGAGGGAGGGGAGGGAGGGAGGGAGGGAAGGAAGGAAGGAAGGAGGGATGAAACCAAAGAGCAAAGGAGGGAAGGAAATATAGAGGTAGAGAAGGAAGAAAGGAGTGAAAGAAAGAAAGTGAGAATAAGGGAGGGAAGGAAGGAAATAGAGAACGAAGGATGGGACCAAAGAGCAAAGGAAAGAAGGAAGGAAAGATAGAGGTAGAGAAGGAAGAAAGGAGAGAAAGAAAGAATGAGAGAAAGAGGGAGGGAAGGAAGGAAGGAAGGAAGGAAGGAAGGAAGGAAGAAGGATGGGACCAAAGAGCAAAGGAAGGAAGGAAGGAAGGAAGGAAGGAAGGAAGGAAGGAAGGAAAGATAGAGGTAGAGAAGGAAGAAAGGAGAGGAAAAAAGGAGAGAAAGAGGGAGGGAGGGAGGGAGGGAGGGAGGGAGGGAGGGAGGGAGGGAAGGAAGGAAGGAAGGAAGGAGGGAAGGAGAGAAGGAAGGATGGAACCAAAAAGCAAAGGAAAGAAGGAAGGAAAAATAGAGGTAGAAAAGGAAGAAAGGAGAGAAAGAAGGAATGAGGGAAAGAGGGAGGGTAGGAAGGAAATAGAGAAGGAAGGATGGAACCAAAGAACAAAGGAAGGAAGGAAAGAAGGAAGGAAGGAAGGAGAGAAGGAGGGAAGGAAGGAAGGAAGGAAGGAAGGATGGAAGCAAAGAGCAAAGGAAGGAAGGAAGGATTGGAAGATAGAGGTAGAGAAGGAAGAAAGGAGAGAAAGAAGGAGAGAAAGAAGAAGAGGAGGTTGGCCACAGCTAGTGGTGGGTACAGCTCTCTCTCTCTATCTATCTATCTATCTATCTATCTATCTATCTATACATAAGACCAGGTCTAATTAAGATGTCAATCTGTAATGCCTTTGGGGGGCCATGGAGGAAAGTGAGGGAAATCCAAGGAGAAGGGAGGAAGTGCCTGCCAGGTCGTTGTATGGTTTGGCCCCTGGAAACGTATCTGCGTTCTTATTTGGGGACAAATAATCAGGACACGATAAGGCCAATCTGACACGAGACCCGGGCGGTCAGTCGGTGGGTGTTCTTGAGGGCAGGAGCTTTTCTTGGAAGCCAAAGATTTTCCGTTGACGCAGGAGGACGTTGCCTGCCCGCCCTTGCAGGCTGTTTGTTGCCTTCCATTGGAGTTCAGGGGGGAGTGGTCCTACCTGTTGAAGAGCTCACTACTCACCATAATAATAATAATAATAATAATAATAATAATAATAATAATAATAATCACCTCTGAGGATGCTTGCCAGAGATGCAGGCGAAACGTCAGGAGAAATGCCTCTAGAACATGGCCATATAGCCCGGAAAAACCCCACAAGAACTGAATAATAATAATAATAATAATAATAATAATAATAATAGAATGTAATGCATAGATTGTGATCCATCATAGTGAATGTAGACTAGCTGATAAACGTGTCACCAGAGGCTGCCCTAGGTAATTTTCAAGGGTAAGCAAACAGTATTTTGGCGCCCCCCCCCTTCCAACCAATCATTGATATATATTTTCTGTTCGTCGTGCCATATTTCGTTCAATTCCATCATTGGTGGAGTTCAAAATGCTTTCTTTTTTAATATAATTTTTATTGTGTTTTTCAGTGCATACAACACTTACCTATAAGAAGCACTGCCTGAACATCAAGCAAAAAGTGGGTGCTAGAAACAATATCATACGAAAGCTGACTGGCACAACCTGGGGATCACAACCAGATACAGTGAAGACATCTGCCCTTGCGCTATGCTACTCTGCTGCTGAGTATGCATGCCCAGTGTGGAACACATCTCACCACGCTAAAACAGTGGATGTTGCTCTGAATGAGACATGCCGCATTATCATGGGGTGTTTGCGCCCTACACCACTGGAGAAATTACACTGCTTAGCCGGTATTGCCCCACCTGACATCCGCCGGGAAGTAGCAGCCAATAGTGAAAGGACCAAGGCAGAGACATCTCCAGCTCATCCCCTGTTTGGGTATCAGCCAGCACGTCAACGACTTAAATCTAGAAATAGTTTTCTAAGATCTACAAAGACACTCACTGGAACACCTCAGCAAGCGAGAGTCCAAAAGTGGCAGGCCCAAACCCAGCACCTCAATCCATGGGTGATACCAGATGAGAGACTCCCCCCTGGGCACACAGAAAACTTGGTGATTGGGAAGACGCTGAACAGACTGCGCTCTGGTACCACGAGATGCAGAGCCAACCTCAAGAAATGGGGCCACAAAATGGAATCCACGACATGCGAGTGCAGAGAAGAGCAAACCACTGACCACTTGCTGCAATGCAACCTGAGCCCTGCCACATGATGCACAATGGAGGACCTTCTTGCAGCAACACCAGAAGCACTCCAAGTGGCCAAATACTGGTCAAAGGACATTTAATCAACTACCAAACTCACACATTTTGTATTTTCTCTGTTTGTTTGTTTGCTTTGTTCTGTTAGAAATGTAATATATTTGACTGGCTGCCCTCACACAAGAAATAAATTTAAAAAATCATAGTGAATGTAGACTAGCTGATAAACGTGTCACCAGAGGCGGCCCTAGGTAATTTTCAACGGTAAGCAAACAGTATTTTGGCGCGCCCCCCCCCCCTTCCAACCAATTATTGATATATATTTTCTGTTTGTCGTGGGAGTTCTGTGTGCCATATTTCGTTCAGTTCCATCATTGGTGGAGTTCAGAATGCTTTTTGATTGTCGGTGAACTATACATCCCAGTAACTACAACTCGCATATGTCAAGGTCTATTTTCCCCCAAGAGCGCCTCAAGAGCAACCCTGGGCAACATCAACTCTACCGCAAAGGCTATCTTTGCGTAAGGGTTGGGCCACCCCTGGAACCCCACCAACGACAGAATTGGGCCAAACCTCCCATACTTACTTACTTAGGCGATCCCTTGTTGGACAAGTAAGATGGTCTTCCTTGATGACTATTTTTGTGGGTTTGTAGGTGGCTGTGGAGCCCTATTCTTGACCCGCATCTTCTCCCGCAGTGAAGGCATTGGTTTCCAGGTGGAAGGTGGTCCCGGTCGGGGTTGGCTTGACGTGCCTTCCTCTTGGCACGTTTCTCTCTTTCACCCTCCACTCGTGCCTCCTTGAATTCTGCAGCACTGCTGGTCACAGCTGACCTCCAGCTGGAGCGCTCAAGGGCCAGGGCTTCCCAGTTCTCAGTGTCTATGCCAGAGTTTTTAAGGTTGGCTTTGAGCCCGTCTTTAAATCTCTTTTCCTGCCCACCAATATTCCATTTTCTGTTCTTACGTTCAGAGTAGGACAACTACTTTGGGAGATGGTGGTCGGGCATCCGGAAAACATGGCCGGTGCAGCGGAGTTGATGGCAGAGGACCATCGCTTCAATGCTGGTGGTGTTTGCTTCTTCTTCCAGCACGCTGACGTTTGTCCGCTTGTCTTCCCAAGATATTTGCAGGATTTTCCGGAGGCAGCGCTGATGGAATCGTTCAAGGAGTTGCATGTGACGTCTGTAGACAGTCCATGTTTCGCAGGTGTAGAGCAGGGTTGGGAGGACAATAGCTTTATAGACAAGCACCTTGGTCTCCCTACGGATGTCCCGGTCCTCAAACACTCTCTGCTTCATTCGGGAAAATGCTGCGCTCGCAGAGCTCAGGCGGTGTTGTATTTCGGTGTCAATGTTGACTTTGGTGGAGAGGTGGCTGCCAAGGGAGCGGAAATGGTCCACATTTTCTAATGTTACACCATTAAGCTGTATCTCTGGCATTGGAGAGGGGGCGGCTGGTGACTGCTGGAAAAGCACCTTGGTTTTTTCAATTTTCAGTGACAGGCCGAGCTTCTCGTATGCTTCTGCGAAGGTGTTTAGAGTGGCTTGTAGATCTTCTTCTGAATGTGCACAGACAACGTTGTCATCAGCATACTGGAGTTCTATAACAGATGTTGTTGTAACTTTGGTTTTGGCTTAATGGTGTAACATTAGAAAATGTTGACCATTTCTGCTACCTTGGCAGCCACCTCTCCACCAAAGTCAACATCGACACCGAAATACAACACCGCCTGAGCTCTGTGAGTGCAGCATTTTCCCGAGTGAAGCAGAGAGTGTTTGAGGACCGGGACATCCGTAGAGATTCCAATGTGCTTGTCTATAAAGCTATTGTCCTCCCAACCCTGCTCTACACCTGCGAAACGTGGACTGTCTGCTGAGGTTAAACAGCTTGCCATCTGTCCGATGGATGATTTCCACTCCGGTGGGAAGCTTCCCGTCAACAAGGTGAAGTATCATAGCGATGAAGATGGAGAATAGAGTTGGGGCAATGACACATCATCCCTGTTTGACCCCTGATTCCACCTTAAATGGGTCACTTTGGGAGCCATTGCTGTCCAAAACCGTTGCCATCATGTCGTCATGGAGGAGCCACACACAGAACCCTCATGACCACCAAAGTGGGCCACAGCAACGCGTGGCAGGGGACGGCTAGTAATGAATAAAGAAATAAATCTTTGCATGAACCCAATGCTTTGAAGGTGACCCGGTCAGGGCGAGACCTCCTTCCCGGCACTCGACTGGTACGATCAGCAATATTATCTCAAACGGGAGAGATCTAGAAGTCCCGCGGCATCTCCTGTGGTTGGAACAGCAAACAGGAGAGATGCGGCATATAAGGCTGAGTCGGGGGCCCGTGTCTCCATAGCAGTCTTGGCACCAGGATGATGGGCTTCCATGTGCGTGCCTTCGTGGCGGCCGCCTTCCTCGGCCTCTGTGCCGGTCAACCTTCGCCGGACCTCATCACCTCTCTGCCGGGTTTGGACGAAATGCCGGCCTTCCAGCAATGGTCAGGCTTCCTCCAGGCCGGGCCGGGCAAGTATTTCCACTACTGGTGAGTGTTTGCATTCAGAAGAGAATCAGAACGAATTCGGGGAAAAAGCCATTCGACTGCAACGTTATCCAGTTTGCAGATGGGACCCAATTGGGAGGAATTGCTAATACGCAGGGAAATGGCATCAGGATGTATATCAGGATGTATATCAGGATGTATATCAGGATGTATATAAGCAAAGTAAATAAATAAATAAATAAATAATAAAAGGGCCTCAACAGAGGAGAGAACGGATTGTTATTATTATTATTATTATTATTATTATTATTATTATGTTTATTTATACTCTGCTTTGTCTCTCCCGATGGGAAGACTCAAAATGACTTGCAGTTAAAAGCATGGCCTCGTAATTTAAAATAGACCAATATGCAATCATGAAAACATAAAGGGGTAGGACTAGATGGCCTTTGGGGAACCCTTTATCATTATTATTAAGCAGAGGTTGGATGGCCATCTGTCGGGAGTGCTTGGAGGGTGCTTTTCCTGGCTCACAGAAGAGGGGTGGACTGGATGGCCTTTGGCAGTCCCGTCTCTATAATTATTAAGCAGAGGTTGGATGGCCATCTGTTAGGGGTGATTGGAGGGTGCTTTTCCTGCTTCACAGAAGGGGGGTGGTCTGAATGGCCTTTGGGGGCCCCTTCTCTATTATTATTATTATTACTATTATTATTATTATTATTATTATTATTAAGCAAAGGCTGGATGGTCATCTGTTGGGAGTATTTTGATGGTGCTTTTACTGCCTCTAGTAGTTTCCTGCCTTGAGAAGGAGAATGGACTGGATGGCCTTTGGGGGTCCCTTCTCTATCATTATTATTAAGCAGAGGCTGCATGGCCATCTGTCAGGGGTGCTTTGATGGCGCTTTTCCTGCCTTCTAGAAGGGGGGTGGACTGGATGGCCTTTGGGGTCCCTTCTCTATCGTTATTATTAAGCAGAGGTTGGATGGCCATCTGTTAGGGGTGATTGGAGGGTGCTTTTCCTGCCTCACAGAAAGGGGGGTGGACTGAATGGCCTTTGGGGGTCCCTTCTCTATTATTATTATTATTATTATTATTATTGTTAAGCAGAGGCTGGATGGCGATCTGTCGGGGGTGCTTTGATGGTGCTTTTCCTTTCTCTAATTCTTAGTTTCCTGCCTCGCAGAAGGGGGAAGGACTGGATGACCTTTGGGGGTCCCTTCTCTATCACTATTATTAAGCAGGGGCTGGATGGCCATCTGTCAGGGGTGCTTTGATGGTGCTTTTCCTGATTCACAGAAGGGGAGTGGACTGGATATCCTTTGGGGGTCCCTTCTCTATTATTGTTATTAATTATTATTATTATTAAGCAGAGGCTGCATGGCCATCTGTCAGGGGTGCTTTGATGGTGCTTTTCCTGCCTCCCATAAAGGGGGTGGACTGGATCCATAGTCCATCTGTGCCCTCAGTGAGGATAGTGTCACTCTTCAACCGTTGCCGGACTCCAACTCCCATCATCCCTTTCCACTGGCTAAAAGGGATGATGCCCAGCAACACCTGGAGGACTTATGTGCTTGTATATATGGCAACATGGAAGACCTAGACAAGGACCAGGTAGCTCTCCGAAGGACGTGGCTGGACTGCAACTCCCATCATCCCTCTCCACTGGCTGAAAGGGATATCTGTCCCATCAGTCCCTTAGCTAGTGTGTAGCCGATGATGGGAGACGTCATCTGGAAGAGTCCTATGCTAATGTGGATGAGAGGCATCATAGGAGAGGACCATCTCACCTTCCCAATGATGCTGCCGGACTACAATACACATCATCCTGCACCTCTCTTTCAGGTTTGTGGAGTCCCAGGGCAACCCGGCGAGTGATCCTTTGGTCCTTTGGCTGAACGGAGGTCCCGGCTGCAGCTCCATGGAGGGCTTCCTGGCCGAGAATGGGCCATTCCACGTGAGTCCATTACCCTTAACTGGGAGACACTGGTCCGGACTGGGAGGCAGACCTGGCTGTGGGCTGGATGGCTATCTGTTGGGGGGGTTTTGATGGTGCTTTTCCTACCTCTAGTATTTAGTTCCTTGCCTCACAGAAGGGGGATGGACTGGATGGCCTTTGGGGATCCCTTCTTTATTATTATTATTATTATTATTATTATTATTATTAAGCTGGGGCTGGATGGCCATCTGTCAGGAGTGCTTGGAGGATGCTTTTACTGGCTC
>NC_090028.1:1527500-1702500 GCF_037176765.1 Anolis sagrei | reverse complement strand
TTACTATTACTATTACTATTATTAGTATTATTATTATTATTATTATTATTATTATTATGCCTGGCAGAAGGGGCTTGGACTGGATCACCTTTGGGGGACCCTTCTCATTATTATTATTATTATTATTATTATTATTATTATGACTGGCAGAAGGGGCTTGGACTGAATCTCCTTTGGGGGACCCTTCTCTATTATTATTATTATTATTATTATTATTATTATTATGCCTGGCAGAAGGGAGTTGGACTAGATCCCCTTTGGGGGACCCTTCTCTATTATTATTATTATTATTATTATTATTATTATTATGCCTGGCAGAAGGGGCTTGGACTGGATCACCTTTGGGGGACCCTTCTCATTATTATTATTATTATTATTATTATTATTATTATGACTGGCAGAAGGGGCTTGGACTGAATCTCCTTTGGGGGACCCTTCTCTATTATTATTATTATTATTATTATTATTATGCCTGGCAGAAGGGAGTTGGACTAGATCCCCTTTGGGGGACCCTTCTCTATTATTATTATTATTATTATTATTATTATTATTATTATTATGCCTGGCAGAAGGGGCTTGGACTGAATCGCCTTTGGGGGACCCTTCTCTATTATTATTATTATTACTATTATTATTATTATTATTATTATTATTATTATTATTATTATCATGCCTGGCAGAAGGGAGTTGGACTGGATCACCTTTGGGGGACACTTCTCATTATTATTATTACTATTATTATTATAATTATTATGCCTGGGAGAAGGGAGTTGGACTGAATTGCCTTTGGGAGACCCTTCTCATTACTATTACTATTACTATTACTATTATTATTATTATTATTATTATTATTATTATTATGCCTGGCAGAAGGGGCTTGGACTGGATCACCTTTGGGGGACCCTTCTCTATTATTATTATTATTATTATTATCATTATTATACCTGGTAGAAGGGAGTTGGACTGAATCGCCTTTGGGAGACCCTTCTGTATTATTATTATTATTATTATGCCTGGCAGAAGGGAGTTGGACTAGATCCCCTTTGGGGGACCCTTCTCTATTATTATTATTATTATTATTATTATTATTATTATGCCTGGCAGAAGGGGCTTGGACTGAATCGCCTTTGGGGGACCCTTCTCTATTATTATTATTATTATTATTATTATTATTATTATTGTGCCTGGCAGAAGGGAGTTGGACTGAATCTCCTTTGGGGGACCCTTCTCTATTATTATTATTATTATTATTATTATTATTATTATTATTATTGTGCCTGGCAGAAGGGAGTTGGACTGAATCTCCTTTGGGGGACCCTTCTCTATTATTATTATTATTATTATTATTATTATTATTATTATTATTATTATGATGCCTGGCAGAAGGAAGTTGGACTGGATCGCCTCCGGGGGACCCTTCTCTATTATTATTATTATTATTATTATTATTATTATTATTATTATGCTTGGCAAAAGTGAGTTGGACTGAATCGCCTTTGGGGGACCCTTCTCTATTATTATTATTATTATTATTATTATTATTATTATTATTATTATTATGCCTAGCAGAAGGGGGTTGGAATGGTCACCTGAAGAAAAAGGCACAAAATCTGCTTTGAGTCTCCTTATGGAGAGAAAAAGCTGGGCATAAATAAACATAATCATCTTAATTATGTGTGTGTGTGTGTGTGTGTGTATGTATGTATGTATGTATGTATATGTGTGTGTATATATATATATGAGAGAGAGCAAAGGAAGAAAAGTTCATTGGACTTTGAGCACACTCAAAAGTTCTGACCATAAACCTGAACTCGCATATCAATCAATGATCAATGTGGCACTTGTTCACCCAGCAAGGTGTCTCGTTAAATTAAACTTTTTGTAACTATCTCCTGCCTTCAGTGTTTGATTGGGATTGGGAGAAAATACTCTGAAAGTTTTTGGGCTGATTAATAAGAGCTAGACACAGTTTTGAGTAGTATATAGGCCTCCAAAATGCTATTGGGTCTTTTTAAACAATATTTATTGGGGGGAAAATGACTTATAAAAACAAATGGATCAGAGACTTGTGCGGTAGGCGCCTCTTCGTGGTGAGTTATGAAACAGAGATGAGAAAAATCCATTTTTTGAGATACTTTTTCTGCAAGCCGCTTGTATCTTTGCCACAGGGCTGGACTAGATGGCCTTTGGGGCTCCCTTCCAATCCGAGAGTCCTCTTGCATTGGCTTTTGCAGTAGTTTTTGTATTGCATTCAAACTTTCATTTCCTTCTGGAACCAAAAGATACATTCAAAGCAATAGGAAAGGTGTCTTGCTTGGCTTCAGGTGGCTGAGGACAACTACCAGGCGCTGCAGAGCTTCTTTGCGAAATTCCCAGACTTTGCCAGCAACCCGTTCTACGTCTTCGGGGAAAGCTACGGCGGCGTCTACGTCCCGAGCCTGACGGCCAAGATCGCAGCTGGAGACGCCAAGGTCAACCTGAAGGTGAGGCTGAGTTCAGCAGGTGGAGCGTTTGTCTGAAGAGAGCGGGCAGGTGAGAGCAGCCCAAGGCACACCTGACTCAGGGACTCTGGGCCCGGCTCTTGCGTGGATGCCTGGGTCAACGGGGCCGCCCTCCTGCATTCGTATAGGAATCTCTTCTCTATTCAGGAGTCCGGCATTCAGTTAAGTCTTCCTGCTCCCCTCCTTGTCCTTCTTTTTCTTCCCCTTCTTCTCTTCTGCTTCCTCTTCATCTTCTTCGAGCTTCTCATCGCCTCCTCCTCTTCCCCCTTCCTCTTTTGCCTCTTACTCCTCTTCATCCTCTTCTAGATCCTCCTCCTCATCTCGTTCTTTTTCTTCCGCATCATCTTCTTCCTCATTATCCTCCTATTCTTCCTCCTCCTCCTCTTCATCTTCTTCTTTCTCTTCTTCCTCCCCTTCTTCCTCCTCATCTTCTTCTTCCTCCTTGTCTTTGTCTTCTTCCTCTTATTTCCTTCTTCCTCCTCCTCCTCTTCCTCTCTTCTTCTTCCTCCTCTTTTTATCTTCTGCGTCCTCTTCTAGCTCCTCATTCCTCTTTCTCCCCTTATTCCTCTTCATCCTCTTCTAGATCCTCCTCCTCATCTTGTTCTTTTTCTTCCACATCATCTTCTTCCTCATTATCTTCCTATTCTTCCTCCTCCTCCTCTTCATCTTCTTCTTTCTCTTCCTCCTCCTCTTCTTCCTCCTCATCTTCTTCTTCCTCCTTGTCTTTGTCTTCTTCCTCTTATTTCCTTCTTCCTCCTCCTCCTCTTCCTCTCTTCTTCTTCCTCCTCTTTTTATCTTCTGCGTCCTCGTCTAGCTCCT
The DNA here is from genome assembly GCF_037176765.1 of Anolis sagrei. Lineage (NCBI taxonomy): Eukaryota > Metazoa > Chordata > Lepidosauria > Squamata > Anolidae > Anolis > Anolis sagrei. The sequence goes on along the minus strand of NC_090028.1, from coordinate 1,699,180 downwards.
CATTCCTCTTTCTCCCCTTATTCCTCTTCATCCTCTTCTAGATCCTCATCCTCATCTCGTTCTTTTTCTTCCGCATCATCTTCTTCCTCGTTATCCTCCTCTTCTTCCTCTTCTACTTTCTCTTCCTTTTCTTCTTCCCCCTTTCTTCCTGCCTTCTTCCTCTTATTTTCTTCTTCCTCTTCCTGCTTCCTCCTCTTCATCCTCTTCTAGATCCTCCGCCTCCTTTTTCTTCCGCATCATCTTCTTTCTCATTATCCCCCTCCTCTTCTTCCTCTTCTACTTTCTCTTCCTCTTCTTCTTCCCCCTTTCTCCCTGCCTTCTTCCTCTTATTTTCTTCCTCCTCTTCATCCTCTTCTAGATCCTCCTTCTCCTCCTGTTCTTTTTCTTCTGCATCATCTTCTTCCTTATTATCCTCCTATTCTTCCTCCTCCTCTTCTTCATCTTCTTCTTCTTCCTCCTCCTCATCTCCTCCTTTTTCTTCTGATTTCTCCTCTTATTCCTCTTCATCCTCTTCTAGATCCTCCTCCTCCCGTTCTTTTTCTTCCACATCATCTTCTTCCTCATTATCCTCATCTCCTTCCTCCTCTTCTTCTTTTCCTCCTCCTCTTCTAGTTCTTCTAGCTTCTCCTCCTCATCTCCTTCTTCTGCTTCTTCTCTATCTCCCCTCCACCTCCTCTTTCGCCGTTCATCTTTTTCTCTCCTGATCTTCTCCCAGGGGTTTGGCGTGGGCAACGGCATGACCAACTATGACCTCAACGACGAGACCCTGATGGAGTTCTGCTACTCCCACGGAGTCTTCGGAGATGAGTAAGTCAACAGGAAAGAGCCTGAGGCTGTTAGGAATTGTGGGAGTTGGAGTCCACCTGGAGGAAGGGCCGAAGTTGGCCCAGTCCTGGCCCTTTCCCTATGGGTTGCTCCCAATGGGAACTATCTAACTCAGTGGTTAACCTGGGGGTCGCGACCCCCAGAGGGGTCGTTTGGCAATTCTCGAGGGGTCGCGGCCCTGCCTCCTAGAATCATAGAATCAAAGAGTTGGAAGAGACCTCATGGGCCATCCAGTCCAACCCCATTCTGCCAAGAAGCAGGAATATTGCCTTCAAATCACCCCTGACAGATGGCCATCCAGCCTCTGTTTAAAAGCTTCCAAAGAAGGAGCCTCCACCACACTCCGGGGCAGAGAGTTCCACTGCTGAACGGCTCTCACAGTTCTTCCTCATGTTCAGATGGAATCTCCAAGGGGGCCCCGCCTCCTTGTGCAGGTCCCATGTGTCATCCTCACGGTGCTGGTGAAGTTGAGAATACTCTTTGATTGAAGGGGAACTATAAATCCACACAACTGCAACTCCCAAATACCAGGGTCTATTTTCTCCAAATTCCACCAGTGTTCAAATTTGGGAATATTGAGCATTTGTGCCAAATTTGGTCCGGACCCATAGTTGTTTGGATTCATAGTGCTCCCCAGATGTAGGTAAACTACATCTCTCATAAATCACTGTCAATTCCTCCCAACCCCCTCCAGTATTTTCTTTTGGTAATGGGGTTTGGCCCATTTATGTTATTTGTGGGGGTCTCAGTGGTCTGTGGAAGTCAGAGCTGAGTCAGTTGAAAGTACTGCAGATCCCATCATCCATTGTCCATACTCCCCCAAACATAGTTTTTGTGATGAATCACTATGCATTAATTATGTTCAATTTGTCATGAAAATACATCCTGCATATCAGATATTTACATGATGATTCATAATTGTATCAGTTATGAAGTCGCAATGAAAATATGGTTGGGGGGTCTTCGCAACATGAGGAACTGGATTTAGGGGTCACGGCATTAGGAAGGTTGAGAACCACTGATCTAACTGAATCAGTGGGATCCTCAGATTGTATAGGGTGATGATACCGTCGGCCTTCGATACCGTCGACCACGGTATCCTTCTGGGACGCCTCGCGGGGATGGGTCTCGGAGGTACTGTTCTGCAGTGGCTCCGGTCATTCCTGGAGGGTCGATCTCAGAAGGTGTTACTGGGGGACACCTGTTCAACCCCACAACCTTTGTCTTGTGGGGTTCCTCAGGGCTCAATATTGTCCCCCATGTTGTTCAACATCTACATGAAGCCGCTGGGTGAGATCATCCGGAGTTTCGGAGTGCGGTGTCACCTGTACGCAGATGATGTCCAACTCTGTCACTCCTTCCCACCCGCTACTAAGGAGGCTGTTTAGGTCCTGAACCAGTGCTTGGCCGCTGTGACGGTCTGGATGAGGGCGAACAAATTGAAATTGAATCCAGACAAGACAGAGGTCCTCCTGGTCAGTCGTAAGGCCAAACAAGGCATAGGGTTACAGCCTGTGTTGGATGGGGCCGCACTCCCCTTGAAGACACAGGTTTGCAGCTTGGGTGTGATCCTGGACTCATCGCTGAGCCTGGAACCCCAGGTTTCGGCGGTGACCAGGGGAGCATTTGCACAGTTAAAACTCATGCGCCAGCTGCGCCCGTACCTTGGGAAGTCTGACTTGGCCACGGTAGTCCACGCCCTGGTTACATCCCGCCTAGACTACTGCAACGCTCTCTACGTGGGGTTGCCCTTGAAGACTGCTCTGAAGCTTCAAATGGTCCAACGTTCGGCAGCCAGGCTGTTAACAGGAGCGGCACTCAGGGAGCACACCACTCCTCTGTTGCGCCAGCTCCACTGGCTGCCAATCTGCTACCGGGCACAATTCAAGGTGCTGGCTTTAGCCTATAAAGCCCTAAACGGTTCTGGCCCGACCTACCTCTCCGAACGCATCTCCTCCTATGAACTGACCAGGACATTAAGATCGTCTGGGGAGGCCCTGCTCTCAGTCCCGCCCGCATCGCAGGCGCGGTTGGCGGGGACGAGAGACAGGGCCTTCTTGGTGGTGGCCCCTTGGCTATGGAACGCCCTACCTGTGGACATCAGACAGGCCCCTTCACTGCTGGCATTCCGGAAGAAGGTCAAGACTTGGCTTTATGAACAAGCGTTTGGCTAAATAATGCAATGAAATACAGTAATACGGTACAATTGATCACAGGAATTGGTATAAGGGATTATGATTACGGATTCTGATTCTGACTTGTTTGCTGAGGCATATATTTAGGATTATGATTGTTTTTGACCTGATGTTTTGTATAATGTGTTTTTTAACTGCCTTCTTGTTGTTATTGTGTTGATCTTTACTATGTAAACCGCCTTATTTATTTATTTATTTATTTATTTCATTTACTTATACCCCGCCCTTCTCACCCCGGGGGGGATTCAGGGCGGCTTACAGTGGGGGGCACAATTAGATGCCCAGAACAATTTACAGCAATACAAATACAACCATTACAACAATTAATTAAAACATCAGTACATAATAAAAACATAATGAAAACATAATAAAAACATAAACAATCTCATGCTCGGGGTTCAGAGTCCATATGTCCATTCCATTCCAATTGTTCTTGTCTATCATCAGATCCTTCAGTTAACCTTCAGAATGACCAAAGGCTTGATCCCAGATCCAGGTCTTCAGTCTTTTCCTAAACACCATGAGGGAGGATGCCGATCTGACCTCCCCGGGGAGTGAGTTCCACAGGTGGGGGGCCACCACCGAGAAGGCCCTGCTCCTCGTCCCCGCCAGCCTCACTTGTGAAAGTGGCGGGGTCGAGAGCAGGGCCTCCCCAGAGGATCTTAGGTTCCGAGGTGGGACGTAGAGGGAGATCCGTTCGGACAAATACACCGGGCCGGAACCGTATAGGGTTTTGTAGGTCAAAACCAGCACTTTGAATTGTGCTCAGAATTGGATCGGCAGCCAGTGGAGCTGACGCAACAGGGGGGTGGTGTGCTCCCTATACGTCGCCCCGGTGAGCAATCTGGCTGCTTCTCGCTGGACTAATTGTAGTTTCCGAGCAGTCTTCAAAGGCAACCCCACGTAGAGTGCGTTGCAGTAATCCAGCCGGGATGTGACAAGAGCATGGACCACCGTGGCCAGATCTGGCTTCTCAAGGTACGGGCGCAGCTGGCGCACAAGTTTTAATTGTGCGAAAGCTCTCCCGGCCACCGCCGAGACCTGGGGTTCCAGGCTCAGTGATGAGTCCAGGATCACTCCCAAGCCTTGAGTCGCCATTTTGGCCGAGAAAGGCGGTATAGAAGTAAAGCAAATAAATAAATAAATAAATAATAAATGATGTTGTAATGATGTTGTGATGATGATGATGATGATAGTCAGTAGTCCTTTGGGTGCCTTCAACATGGCGTGCCTCAGTCTCCCTGCCATCTTACTTTGTGCCATCGATCAATGAGTGCCGTCCCATCAATATTTGTCTTGCTCAACGCAGCCTGTGGACCTCCTTGAATGAAAACTGTTGCAGTGACGGGACCTGCAACTACTCCGACAACGACAACAGCAACTGCATCACAGCCGTAAGTCCCTTTGGCAGGAAGGAAAAATCCATTGCGGCATGTAGCTTGCAGGACCTTGTTGAGTTACGTATTTAAATCGTGTTCTATAGCATAAGACTTAAATGGAAAGCCCTCTTAAATAACACTATATCACTAGGTTCTTGTGGGTTTTTTCGGGCTATAGAGCCATGTTCTAGAGGCATTTCTCCTGACGTTTCGCCTGCATCTATGGCAAGCATCCTCAGAGGTAGTGAGGTCTGTTGGAAGTAGGAAAAATAGGTTTATATACCTGTGGAATGGCTGGGGTGGGGCAAGGAGCTCTTCCCTGCTGGAGCTAGGTGTGAATGTTTCAACTGACCACCTTCATTAGCATTTGAAGGCCTGACTGAGCCTGGGAAAATCTGTTGCTGGGAGGTGTTAATCTGTGCCTGGTTTTTTCCTCTCTGTTGTTTAGCTGTTATAATTTTAAAGTTTTTTAATACTGGTAGCCAGATTTTGTTCATTTTCATGGTCTCTTCCTTTCTGTTGACATTGTCCACATGCTTCTTGTGGATTTCAATGGCTTCTCTGTGTAGCCTGACATGGTGGTTGTGAGAGTGGTCCAGCATTTCTGTGTTCTCAAAGAATCTGCTGTGTCCAGGCTGGTTCCTCAGGTGCTCTGCTATGGCTGACTTCTCTGGTTGAAGGAGTCTGCAGTGCCTTTCATGTTCCTTGATGCGTGTTTGGGCAATGCTGCGTTTGGTGGTCCCTATGTAGACTTGTCCACAGCTGCATGGTACACAATGGTAGACTCCTGCAGAGGTGAGAGGATCCCTCTTGTCCTTTGCTGAACGGAGCATTGGTTGGATTTTCTTGGTGAACTGAACCCCCTCAACTGGGCTCTCCAGGCCAATGGAGACTCCACCTCAGACATCAGAAGAGCTGCAAGACCAAGAACAAGCCACGAGAGTCAAGATGAAGATCCACCCAGAAGAAAAGTGTTCCTGCCATACATCAAGGGAACCACTGACCGCAGAGGGAAGCTGATGAGGAAACACAACATACAAACAATCTACAAACCCACCAAGAAAATCCAACCAATGCTATGTTCAGCAAAGGACAAGAGGGGTCCTCTCACCTCGGCAGGAGTCTACCTATACCATGCAGCTGTGGACACAGAAATGCTGGACCACACCAACAACCACCATGTCAGACTACACAGAGAAGCCATTGAAATCCACAAGCATGTGGACAATTTCAACAGAAAGGAAGAGACCATGAAAATGAACACAATCTGGCTACCAGTATTAAAAAAAACTCTAAAATTACAACAGCACAACAGCAGAGAGGAAACAACCAGGCACATCTTAACACCTCTCAACAAAAGATTTTCCCAGGCTCAGTCAGGCCTTCAAATGCTAATGAAGGTGGTCAGTTGAAACATTCACACCTAGCTCCAGCAGGGAAGAGCTCCTTGCCCCACCCCAGCCATTCCACAGATATATAAACCTATTTTTCCTACTTCCAACAGACCTCACTACCTCTGAGGATGCTTGCCATAGATGCAGGCGAAACGTCAGGAGAAATGCCTCTAGAACATGGCCCTATAACCCGAAAAAACCCACAAGAACCTAGTGATTCCAGCCATGAAAGCCTTTGACAAAACACTATATCATATTATTGTAATTGTATTTCTTGTTATTATCTTATATTGTTATATAATTATCATATGCTAACCATCCCCTGACATGCGTTGCTGTGGCCCAGTCTGTATATATGTGTTTTGTGCGTGTATTTATTTGTGTACATGTGTACATATGTGTGTTTGTGTGTATATATATGTGTGGGTTTGCTTTTTAAGTACCTTCTGTTGTGTTTTTATGAGCGATGGTCACTCACTGGCCTGGTAGGTGTGTTGTGTCCAGATTTGGTGTCAATTCACACAGTGGTTTTTGAGTTATGTTAATCCCACAAACGAACATCACATTTTATTGATACAGATAATAATATAATAATATAAATATAATAATATAAATAATATAAATTTTATTTATCGAGTCATCAGTAACCAGTCAGTTATATTACATTTCTAACAGAACAAAGCAAACAAACAGACAAAATACAAAAATACAAAATACAGAATACAAAATTTGTGAGTTTGGTAGTTGATTAAATTTCCTTTGACCAGTCTCTGGCCACTTGGAGTGCTTCTGGTGTTGCTGCAAGAAGGTCCTCCCTTGTGCATCATGTGGCAGGGCTCAGGTTGCATTGCAGCAGGTGGTCAGTGGTTTGCTCTTCTCCACACTCACATGCCAAGGACTCCTCTTTGTGGCCCCATTTCTTGAGGTTGGCTCTGCATCTCGTGGTGCCAGAGCGCACTCTGTTCAGTGCCTTCCAAGTCGCCCAGTCCTCTGTGTGCCCAGGGGGGAATCTCTCATTTGGTATCACCCATGGATTGAGGTGCTGGGTTTGGGCCTGCCACTTTTGGACTCTCGCTTGCTGGGGTGTTCCAGCGAGTGTCTCTGTAGATCATAGAAAGCTATGTCTTGATTTAAGTTGTTGACGTGCTGGCTGATGCCCAAACAGGGGCTGAGCTGGAGATGTCTCTGCCTTGGTCCTTTCACTATTGGCTGCTACTGTGAAACCCAGTGACTACAACTCCCAAATGTCAAAGTCTATTTCCCCCATTCTCCATCTGTGTTCGTATTTGAATGCTCTTTGAGTATAGGTGACCTATAAATCCCAGCAGTTACAACTCCCAAATGACAAAATCATCATTTTTTGAGTGATAGTCACTCCTTGTGTTGTGAGACTTTTTTTTTTTTGCCAAATTTGGTGTGATTTCGTTCATTGGTTCTTTTTGTTTTTAAGGCAGTTATTATGCACAGAGCATTTTTATGGAAGAGACCTCCAAGGGCCATCTAGTCCAGCCCCTTCTGGCATAAGGGAAAAGCACAATTAAACCACTCCTGAGAGATGGCCATTCAGCCTCAGTATACTACTACTACTACTACTACTACTAATAATAATAATAATAGAAGAATCCTAGTATAGAAGAGACCTGAAGGGGCCATCCAGACCAGCCCCTTTTGGGAAATGGGAGAAGCACAATCTAACCACTCCTGTTGTTGTTGTTCTTATTCTTATTATTAACCTAAAGCTGGCTTTAGGTTAATAATAAGAATAAGAACAACAACAACAACAATAATAATAGCAGTCCACATACATCTGGAGAACACTGTGAACCAACAGAAAGATGGCAGAATTTGAACACTGTGGAGTTTGGGGAAGACCTTGACATTTGGTAGCTTAGATTACTGCAGTGCTCTCTACGTGGGGTTGCCTTTGAAGACTGCCCGGAAGCTGCAGCAAGTCCAACGCGCGGCAGCCAGATTACTAACGAGGGCTGGGTACAGGGAGCACACCACTCCGCTGTTACGCCAGCTCCACTGGCTGCCAATTAGCTTCCGAGCACAATTCAAAGTGCTGGTGTTGACCTATAAAGCCCTAAACGACTCCGGCCCTGTTTACCTCTCCGAACGTATTCTCCCCTACGTACCATCAAGACTACTAAGATCGTCTGGAGAGGCCCTGCTCTCGGTCCCACCAGCCTCGCAAGCGCGGCTGGTGGGGACGAGGGACAGGGCCTTCTCGGTGGTGGCCCCTGGACTCTGGAACTCTCTCCCCCTGTTTACCTCTCCGAACGTATTCTCTCCTACGAACCATCAAGATTACTAAGATCATCTGGAGAGGCCCTGCTCTCGGTCCCACCAGCCTCGCAAGCACGCCTGGTGGGGACGAGGGACAGGGCCTTCTCAGTGGTGGCCCCTGGACTCTGGAACTCTCTCCCCCTGTTTACCTCTCCGAACGTATTCTCCCCTACGAACCACCAAGATTACTAAGATCATCTGGAGAGGCCCTGCTCTCGATCCCACCAGCCTCGCAAGCGCGTCTGGTGGGGACGAGGGATAGGGCCTTCTCGGTGGTGGCCCCTGGACTCTGGAACTCTCTCCCCCTGTTTACCTCTCTGAACGTATTCTCCCCTACGAACCATCAAGATTACTAAGATCATCTGGAGAGGCCCTGCTCTCAGTCCCACCAGCCTCGCAAGCACGCCTGGTGGGGACGAGGGACAGGGCCTTCTCGGTGGTGGCCCCTGGACTCTGGAACTCTCTCCCCCTGTTTACCTCTCTGAACGTATTCTCCCCTACGAACCACCAAGATTATTAAGATCATCTGGAGAGGCCCTGCTCTCGATCCCACCAGCCTCGCAAGCGCGTCTGGTGGGGACGAGGGATAGGGCCTTCTCAGTGGTGGCCCCTGGACTCTGGAACTCTCTCCCCCTGTTTACCTCTCCGAACGTATTCTCCCCTACGAACCACCAAGATTACTAAAATCATCTGGAGAGGCCCTGCTCTCGGTCCCACCAGCCTTGCAAGCGCGGCTGGTGGGGACGAGGGACAGGGCCTTCTTGGTGGTGGCCCCACGACTCTGGAACTCTCTCCGTCTGGAGGCCAGAACCGCCCCATCCATCCTAACATTTAGGAAACGGGTGAAGACGTGGCTGTGGAGTCAGGCCTTCGAGGAATGAGACAACACCATAGGACTCTGGATGGAAGTGGATATAGATCCATCTTATTAGGACGACTGACCACTGTAGTTTTATATTTAGTGTTTTTAAAGTTGTTTTGTAATTTGTGATATATGATATTTTAATGAATATATATGTTTTTATGGCTGTAAACCGGGCTGAGTCCCTCGACGAGGTTGAGAAGCTCGGTATAGAAAACTGTGAAATAAATAAATAATAAATACCTCCTACCTTTTATTTTTCAGTTATTGAGGGTTTTTTTTGGGGGGGGGGGGGTGCCAAAATACTCTTTAGGTTCTTGTGGGTTTTTTTCGGGCTATAGAGCCATGTTCTAGAGGCATTTCTCCTGACGTTTCGCCTGCATCTATGGCAAGCATCCTCAGAGGTTGAGAAGGTCTGTTGGAAGTAGGAAAAATGGGTTTATATATCTGTGGAATGGCTGGGGTGGGGCAAGGAGCTCTTCCCTGCTGGAGCTAGGTGTGAATGTTTCAACTGATCACCTTCATTAGCATTTGAAGGCCTGCCTGCGCCTGGGAAAATCTGTTGCTGGGAGGTGTTAATCTGTGCCTGGTTTTTTCCTCTCTGTTGTTTTGCTGTTGTAATTTTAGAGTTTTTTTTAATACTGGTGGCCAGATTTTGTTCATTTTCACAGTCTCTTCCTTTCTGTTGAAATTGCCCACATGCTTCTTGTGGATTTCACTGGCTTCTCTGTGTAGTCTGACATGGTGGTTGTTGGTGTGGTCCAGCATTTCTGTGTTCTCAAATAATATGCTGTGTCCAGGCTGGTTGCTTACTCTTTGCTTACACTTGAAAATTCCCTAGGGCCGGCCCTGCACACAATAAACAGGAAATAACACTTTCAAACCAGGAACGGGATATTTTCCGAACGTTGTTCCCTAATGTCATGCTCCTCTCCTTTTTTGTTCCTGCCCTAAGATCTCGGAGGCTTACGGAGTGCTTTACGGGATTGGCCTGAACATATACAACCTCTATGCGCCCTGCTGGGGAGGGGCCCACTACCAGGACCGCTACCAAGCCGACCTCTCCAACCTCTTCCGCCAATACCAGTTCAACGTCCCTGTGCCGGTGAGTTGGGGACATTTTGAAAGTCTAACTCCACACACACACACACAAACACACACACACGCACACACACACACACACGCGCACACACACACACACGCACACGCACACACACACACACATGCACACTAGCTGTACCTGCCACGCATTGCTGTGGCCAACCTTCCCTCCCTCTTTCTCTCCTCCCTTCCCTCTTTCCTTCCTTTCCCCTTTTTCTTTTCCTATCTCTCATCTTTCTTCCATCTCTACCTGTTTCTTTCCTCCCCTTCTTTGCTCTTTGGTTACGTCCTTCCTTCCTTCCTTCCCTATCTTTCGTTCCTTCTCTCCTTCCTTTCCTCTCTTTTTCCTTTCACTTTTTTATTTCCTTCTCTCCTTCCTTGCTTCTCTATCTTTCTTTTTTTCCTTCTTTCCCTCCCTGCTTCTCTCCTTCCTTCCTTCCTTCCTTCCTTCCTTCCTTCCTTCCTTCCTTCCCTCCTTCTCTCGTTACTTCTTGACTGTCCCTTCCATTTAATATTGTATTTATATCTTCCTTCCCTCCCTATCTTTCGTTCCTTCTCTCCTTTCCTTCCCTCTTCTTTATCCTTTCTCTTTTTTATTTCCTTCTCTCCTTCCTTGCTTCTCTAGCTTTCTTTCCTTCTTTCCCTCCCCCTTCTCTCCTTCCTTCCTTCCTTCCTTCCTTCCTTCCTTCCTTCCTTCCTTCCTTATCTTTCGTTCCTTTCGTTCCTTCTCTCCTTCCTGCCCTCTCTTTTCCCTTTCACTTTTTTATTTCCTTCTCTCCTTCCTTGCTTCTCTATCTTTCTTTTTTCCTTCTTTCCCTCCCTGCTTCTCTCCTTCCTTCCTTCCTTCCTTCCTTCCTTCCTTCCATCCTTCCTTCCCTCCCTCTTTCCTTCCCTCTTTTTCTTTCCCTATCTCTCTTCTTCCTTCCTTCCTTCCTTCCTTCCTTCCCTCTTTCCTTCCCTCTTTTTCTTTCCCTGTCTCTCATCTTTCTTCCATCTCTACCTGTTTCTTTCCTCCCTTTCTTTGCTCTTTGGTTACGTCCTTCCTTCCTTCCCTATCTTTCGTTCCTTCTCTCCTTCCTTTCCTCTCTTTTCCCTTTCACTTTTTTATTTCCTTCTCTCCTTCCTTGCTTCTCTATCTTTCTTTCTTTCCCTCCCTCCCTCTTTTTCTCCTTCCTTCCCTCTTTCCTTCCTTTCCTCTTTTTCTTTTCCTATCTCTCTTCTTTCTTCCATCTCTACCTGTTTCTTTCCTCCCTTTCTTTGCTCTTTGGTTACATCCTTCCTTCCCTATCTTTTGTTCCTTCTCTCCTTCTTTCCCTCTCTTTTTCCTTTCACTTTTTTATCTCCTTCTCTCCTTCCTTGCTTCTCTATCTTTCTTTTTTCCTTCTTTCCCTCCCTGCTTCTCTCCTTCCTTCCTTCCTTCCTTCCTTCCTTCCTTCCCTCTTTCCTTCCCTCTTTTTCTTTCCCTATCTCTCTTCTTTCTTCCATCTCTTCTCTTCCATCTCTTCTCTTCTTTCTTCCTGTTTCTTTCCACCCTTTCTTTCCTCTTTGGTTCCTTCCTTCCTTCCCTATCTTTCGTTCCTTCTCTCCTTCCTTTCCTCTCTTTTTCCTTTCACTTTTTTATTTCCTTTTCTCCTTCCTTGCTTCTCTTTCTTTCTTTTTTCCTTCTTTCCCTCCCTGCTTCTCTCCTTCCTTCCTTCCCTCTGTCCTTCCCTCTTTTTCTTTCCCTATCTCTCTTCTTTCTTCCATCTCTACCTGTTTCTTTCCTCCCTTTCTTTGCTCTTTGGTTACATGCTTCCTTCCTTCCCTATCTTTCGTTCCTTTTCTCCTTCCTTTCCTCTCTTTTCCCTTTCACTTTTTTATTTCCTTCTCTCCTTCCTTGCTTCTCTATCTTTCTTTTTTCCTTCTTTCCCTCCCTGCTTCTCTCCTTCCTTCCTTCCTTCCTTCCTTCCTTCTTTCCTTCCCTCTTTTTCTTTCCCTATCTCTCTTCTTTCTCCCATCTCTACCTTTTCTTTCCTCCCTTTCTTTGCTCTTTGGTTCCTTCCTTCCTTCCCTATCTTTCGTTCCTTCTCTCCTTCCTTTTCTCTCTTTTTCCTTTCACTTTTTTTATTTCCTTCTCTCCTTCCTTGCTTCTCTATCTTTCTTTCCTTCTCACCCTCCCTCCTTCTCTCCTTCCTTCCTTCCCTCTTTCCCTCCTTCTCACGTTACTTCTTGACTGTCCCTTCCATTTAATATTGTATTTATATCTTACATAGAAAGAAGGAAAGGAAGAAGGAAGGAAGGAAGGAAGGAAGGAAAAAGGAAGGGAGGGAAGGAAGGAAAAGAAGGAAGGACAGGAAGGGAGGGAGGGAGGAGAAGGAAGGAAGGACAGGAAGGGAGGGAGGGAGGGAGGGAGGAGAAGGAAGGAAGGAGGAAGGAAGGAGGGAAAGAAATGAAGGGGAAGGAAATTAAGAAAGGGAAAGAAGGAGGAAAGGGGGGAGGAAGGAAAAAAAGGAAAGGAAGGAAAGAGGGAAAGGAAGGAAGGAAGCTAAAAGGAAGGGAGGAAGAGGGGAAGAAGGGAAGGAAGGAAGGAAAAGAAAGAAGGAGGGACAGGGAGGGAGGTGAAGGAAGGGAGGAGGAAGGAAGGAGGGAAAGAAAGGAGGGGGATGAAGAAAGGAGGGAGGGAAAGAAATGAAGGGGAAGGAAATTAAGAAAGGGAAAGAAGGAGGAAAGGGGGGGAGGAAGGAAAAGAAGGAAAGGAAGGAAAGAGGGAAAGGAAGGAAGGAAGCTAAAAGGAAGGGAGGAAGGGGGAAAGAAGGGAAGGAAGGAAGGAAAAGAAAGAAGGAGGGACAGGGAGGGAGGTGAAGGAAGGGAGGAGGAAGGAAGGAAAGAAAGAAAGGAGGGGGATGAAGAAAGGAGGGAGGGAAAGAAATGAAGGGGAAGGAAATTAAGAAAGGGAAAGAAGGAGGAAAGGGGGGAGGGAGGGAGGAAAAGAAGGAAAGGAAAAAGGAAGGAGGCAAAGAAGGAAAGGAAGGAGAAGGAAAGAAGGAAAGGAAAGAAAGGAAAGGGAGGAAAGAAGGGAAGGGAGGGAGAGAAGGAAGGTCCTTCATTCAAGCACCGTGGACCTTCCTCGCCTCGACATAGGAGGGGAAGAGAAGGGGCTGCATGCGGCAAGCCTCCCCCTCCACTCCACTCGCTTGTGTGTGTGTGTATGGCCGGCTGTTTCCCCGCGAGGAGGAGGGGGGGCGTGGCTATGGGTCTCTGTAGACATGCAGTTTCCCCTTTGTGGACATGCAGTTTAGAAGTCCTTTCTGCTTTTGGTTTTTGTTGGGTTTTTTTTGAGTGGAGAACATACATTGGGTTGTTAGGGACATAGTGTCCAAATTTGGTGTCAATTGCCCCAGGGGTTTTTGAATTCTGTTAATCCCACGTACGAACATTACATTTTTATTTATATAGATATGTAGGCTTGGGTAACCACGGAAAAATTTGGTTCTAAACTCGTTTCTTTTTTAGGGGGCCCTTGCGTTTCGTTTTTTTAAAGAATTCCGAAATTTTCCTTTAAAAAAGTTCGAAATATACGAAATTCCGTAAAATTATGAATTGATTCGTTAATGGCGGACGCGGAACAATGGCTTCAAACTACAAGAGAGGAGATTCCACCTGAACATTAGGAAGAACTTCCTGACTGTGAGAGCCGTTCAGCAGTGGAACTCTCTGCCCCGGAGTGTGGTGGAGGCTCCTTCTTTGGAAGCTTTTAAGCAGAGGCTGGATGGCCATCTGTCAGGGGTGATTTGAATGCAATCTTCCTGCTTCTTGGCAGAATGGGGTTGGACTGGATGATGGCCCAGGAGGTCTCTTCCAACTCTAGGATTCTATGATTCTATGATTGCGCAATATGCTAAAAAAACCTCCAAATGGGACAGGGGGGACTTCTGGAGCTTCCCTCTCCCTCTGTTGTTGACTGTTGGTGTGATATTTATAATTTTTTTTCACTGATTAAACAAACAACAACTATAAAACTTGCCCCAGACATATGGAAATAATTACGAAACAATTTCGAAACAATTTCGAAACAATTTTGAATTAATTACGAAACAACTACGAAACAATACGAAATAAATTGGAAAAATTGTTTCAATTTTTAATTACTCCTCACAGTAGTCCTGCATGGCTCAATATTGGATCGTAAGCTAATTTAAATACGAATTAATAACGAATTACGAAATTAACGAATGAAACCGCCCAAGCCTAATGTATATATATATGGGGTGTGCAACATTTCATTTTTAATTCATTTTTCGGATCAAATTCGTTAGATACGTGCATACGAATCAATATTAGAAACATGCAAGAAAGGTGGGAGGATTTAAGAATCATTTTTCGTTAAGATTCTGTAACATTCGGATGCCTCCCAAGGTCAGTTTAATTTTCAGTACAAGCGTTAAGCAACTTTGGTAAAGCCAAAAGGACATCACATGTTTAAAACAACTATTCTTTTTCTTTGGCACAATCGTCACCATGAGCAAAGGCGCTGGGGGAAGAACTAGCAAAGTTAATGGGCGAGAGACTGAGGACACAGCATGCTGGGAAATGTAGTTTGGGTAGACCAGGCCGCCTGTGACAGAGAATACAAAAGGCCCTGTCCCTGAACTACATTTCCCAGAACACAGTGCTCAGCATCAGAAAGCCACAATTTTTTTTGTCGTGTCAGAGCAACCAGTCCATTATATATTACAAAGCCACAATGAGAGCTGCAGTAACCAGCCATTTAGAGACAGTCATGATGGAATCTGCAAAGAGGATCACGTGTAAGGGATCACGGGTTTAGGGTGCGGGATCCCTTTTCAAAGAAATCCACAGAATCCAATAAGTTCAGGTAAGACACCATTTATTCAAGCTGATCAGCATGAGGCGAACAGTGTTGCAACCCAGAGCAGGAAACGAGACCCTAAGACAACAATCCACCACATTTGACTGTGGGAAAAAACAATCCCTTTTTATTGATGAAAAATGGTTACAAAATAGAGGAAAATGCAAAGACAAAAAGCCACAGTAAAAATCAGCAATCAGAAATATCCATGAACCAGATCAAAAACCAAAAGCAACACTGTAAAATCCTGGAACCTGTTAGCAATCCACTAACCGTACTTGGAGCACTAGAAGCCTCTTGGGATGAAGGCCACAGGAAACGGGAGATCTGCCAAGGTAATGCCTCAATCTAAAACGATGCCTGATCTAAAGAGTCAACCCAGCGAGAGGCACTTAAAGCCGAGGAAACTATTTCGTGACACGCCTCCAGGCTTTGAAGCCCTTGTTTCTTTTTTCTTTTAATCTGGTTGACCTTCGCAGACTCTGCGATTCACTCCTGTTTTTCCAAATCTGTCCTCTTCTATCCTCATTAAGGATCCCAGGTGTTAGCTTCTCTGGAGAGCTATCACTGCTTGGCTCTGAAACATTCTCATGAGAATGTGTACTTTCACTTTCCAAGCTTTCCAAGCCTGCAGGAGTTTCTTCTACACTGACCTCAGAATCAACATTTTCATTAGCATCAGGAAATACATTTTCAGTAGCATCAGGAAATACAATCAGAGAATCAGGTTCAGGTTCACACACAGGCTGAACCCCAACAAACAGACAACACTTTTGTAAGTGCACCCACAGACTGCCGCGCCCCTCCTCGGCTTTTTGCAAACCTTTATACCATCAGGTAAACAAGAATATTTTTTGTCATGGAAAGTACTTTGACCTTTACTCTTCCTGTCCCATCAACCTCTTGGTGGAAAGTACCTTCTTGCACATGCAGACTTTGCGCTTAACCACAAACCAACTTCCTATGTAAGCTTGCTAATATAGCGACTTTTCAAAGAACCAAAACCTTGAACTATTGCTAATTTCACTCAAAACCCCTTGCTTAGCTATTGCTAATTTCACTCAAAGACCCTTTCAATAGTATAAATCTGTCCTAAGTTGAAGTTATGTGGTTGTGTGTCATAAAGACAGATGGACCCTATATGTACTTGTTCCCCCTTATTTCGCTTCCTTTCCAGGCGGTGGGCGCTATCCCAGGAGTGCCGGCGTGCATCAACGCCACAGCCATGTACCTCTGGCTGAACGCAGACGATGTCCGGCAGGCCCTCCATATCCCCAGTAGCCTCCCAAACTGGGAGCTCTGCAGGTGAGGCTCAATGGAAGAAGGGCACCTCCATTTATTATTATTTTACTGACACAAAAACACAATATGTCACAGCAAACGAGATCTATATGCTGGGTTTCGTATCACAAAATCACAAGTCAAACCCTTCCCAAGCGTCTAGGACTGTGTGATGTATTTTCGAAGGATGCGCACAGATCCAAGTAAGGTAACTGTTGTTGTTGTTGTTGTTGTTGTTGTTGTTGTTATTACTACTACTACTACTAGCCATCCCCTGCCACGTATTGCTGTGGCCCAGTGTGTGCATATGTGTTTTGTGTGTGTATATATGTCTTTGTGTGTGTATATATATTAATGTATATATATGTGTGTGTCTCTGTATAAGTGTGTGTGTATATATATGTGTGTATATATATTTGTGTATTTGTGTGTTTATATGTGTACATGCATATTGTGTATATGTGTGTGCTTGTCTATATGCATATTTGTGTGTATATATGTATATATGTCGATATGTATATGCATGTGCATGTGTATATTTATATATGTATGTGTGCATGCATGTATGTGTAGATGTATATCTGTATGTATGTATATGTATGTGTGTATATGTATATATTTGTGTGTTTGTGCATATATATACGTGTGTGTATATATACTTGTGTATTTGTGTGTTTATATGTGTACATGCATATTGTGTATATGTGTGTGCTTGTCTATATGCATATTTGTGTGTATATATGTATATATGTCGATATGTATATGTGTGTGCATGTGAATATGTATATATGTATGTGTGCATGCATGTATGTTTATATATATCTGTATGTATGTATATGTATGTGTGTATATGTATATATTTGTGCGTTTGTGCATATATAGATACATGTGTGTATATATATTTGTGTATTTGTGTGTTTATATGTGTACATGCATATTGTGTATATGTGTGTGCTTGTCTATATGCATATTTGTGTGTATATATGTATGTATGTCGATATGTATAAGTGTGTGCATGTGTATATGTATATATGTATGTGTGCATGCATATATATTCATGTATTTGTGTGTTTATATGTGTACATGCATATTGTGTATATGTGTGTGCTTGTCTATATGGATATTTGTGTGTATATATGTATGTCAATATGTATATGTGTGTGATGTGCATATGTATATATGCATGTGTGCATGCATGTATGTGTATATGTATATCTGAGTGTATGTATATGTATGTGTGTATATGTGTATATTTGTGTGTGTTTGTGCATATATATATACATGTATATGTTTGAATGTGTGCATGTGTATGTGTATATGTATATGTGGTGTATTTTGGGGATTTTTAAGTCTGTTCCACTGGGGTTTTGTGATGGTGAAGCTGGGAGATGCCTGCTTGGACCCCTGGCCTTTGACCTGTGGGGTCCCACAAGGTTCCATTCTGTCCCCCATGCTTTTTAACATCTACATGAAACCGCTGGGAGAGGTCACCCGGAGTTTTGGAGTTGGGTGCCATCTCTACGCAGATGACACACAACTCTACTACTCCTTTCCACCTAATTCCAAGGAAGCCCCTCGAGTGCTGGAAGTGTGCCTGGCCGCTGTGTCTATCTGGATGAGGAGGAACAGGCTGAAGATCAATCCTGACAAGACAGAGGTCCTCCTGGTCGATCGTAAACCGGACCGAGGTATAGGGTGGCAACCTGTGCTGGACGGGGTTACACTCCCCCTGAAGCCACAGGTCCGAAGTTTGGCGGTCCTCCTGGACTCATCACTGACGCTTGAAGCTCAGGCGTTGGTGGTGGCCGGGAGGGCGTTTGCACAATTGAGACTCGTGCGGCAACTGCAACCGTACCTCACGAAGACGGATCTGGCCAGGGTGGTCCATGCCTTGGTCACCTCCAGATTGGACTACTGCAATGCACTCTATGTGGGGCTGCCCTTGAAAACGGCTTGGAAATTCCAGATGGTCCAACGGGCAGCAGCGAGGTTGCTAACTGGAGCTCCTTACAGGGAGAGATTAGAGAGATGGGCCAAAACTAACAAAATGAAGTTCAACAGTGACAAATGCAAGATACTCCACTTTGGCAGAAAAAAATGAAATGCAAAGATACAGAATGGGGGACAATGCCTGGCTCGAGAGCAGTACGTGTGAAAAAGACCTTGGAGTCCTCATGGACAGGAAGTTAAACATGAGCCAACAATGTGATGTGGCGGCAAAAAAAGCCAATGGGATTTTGGCCTGCATCAAGAGGAGCCTCGTGTCTAGATCTAAGGAAGTCATGCTCCCCATGCTCTATTCTGCTTTGGTTAGACCACACCTGGAATATTGTGTCCAATTCTGGGCACCACAATTCAAGAGAGATATTGACTCTAAGCTGGAATGTGTCCAGAGGAGGACGGCTCAAATGATCAAGGGTCTGGAGAACAAGCCCTATGAGGAGCGGCTTAGGGAACTGGGCATGTTTAGCCTGAAGAAGAGAAGGCTGAGAGGGGATATGATAGCCATGTATAAATATGTGAGAGGAAGCCACAGGGAGGAGGAGGGAGCAAGCTTGTTTTCTGCTTCCCTGGAGACTAGGACGCAATGGAACAATGGCTTCAAACTACAAGAGAGGAGATTCCATCTGAACACGAGGAAGAACTTCCTGACTGTGAGAGCCGTTCAGCAGTGGAACTCTCTGCCCCGGAGTGTGGTGGAGGCTCCTTCTTTGGAAGCTTTTAAGCAGAGGCTGGATGGCCATCTGTCAGGGGTGATTTGAATGCAACATTCCTGCTTCTTGGCAGAATGGGGTTGGACTGGATGGCCCAGGAGGTCTCTTCCCACTCTTTGATTCTATGATTCTAGGTGCAGGTTCTTACCTACAAAACCCTGAACAGTTTGGGACCTGCCTACCTGCGTGACCGCATCTCTGTAAGGTGTCTGTGATTCCAACAGGTCCAATGGGCTTTTTTCCAACATTCACCTGCTGTGCTTCAGTTCCCAGGTGCGGGCACACTACCAGCGGGAATACCAGGACATGGCTCCCTTCTACAAGTCTCTTCTGGGCCAGGACCTGCGAGCGCTGGTCTACAACGGAGACGTGGACATGGCCTGCAACTTCCTGGGGGCAGAGAAGTTCGTCCAAGCTTTGAACCAGTCGGTAAGCAAGGAAAGAGAAGCGGGAAGAGAAACCCCCATCCATGGTAGCTTTGCGGAAGGAAGCGGATAGGAGAGAAGGGGAAAGGATGCATGTCTTCTTCTGGACCTTTCTCCAGTCTCAGGCTGTGAGCTCCAGTCCATTCTCCCCCTAATACAGGCATACATACATACATACGCACAGTCAGTCTGCAAGTTAAAAACATGCAACTTACAAACGACTCCTAGTTTTAGCGGTGGTCAGGGGAGCTTTTGCACAATTAAAACTTGTGCGCCAGCTGCGCCCGTACCTTGGGAAGTCTGACTTGGTCACGGTGGTCCACGCTTTGGTTACATCCCGTTTAGATTACTGCAACGCTCTCTACGTGGGGTTGCCTCTGAAGACTGCCCAGAAGGTCCAACTAGTCCAATGAGTGGCAGCCAGAATAATAACAGGAGCGGGGTACAGGGAGCATACGACTCCGCTGTTACACCAGCTCCACTGGCTGCCAATTAGCTTCCAAGCACAATTCAAAGTGCTGGTGTTAACCTATAAAGCCCTAAACAACTCCGGCCCTGTTTACCTCTCCGAACGTATTCTCCCCTATGAACCATCTAGATTGTTAAATTCGTCTGGAGGGGCCCTGCTCTCAGTCCCACCTCCTTCGCAAGCGCGTCTGGTGGGGATGAGGGACAGGGCCTTCTCGGTGGTGGCCCCTCGGCTCTGGAACTCTCTCCCTCTGGAGGCCAGAACCGCCCCTTCTGTCTTGATGTTCAGAAAACAGGTGAAAACTTGGCTCTGGAAGTTGGCATTCGATGAGTGAGTCAATATTGTGTGATATGGATGGATGACAACGAATGAGGAACAACGATTTTATTGTGACGACTGACCATTGTAATTATTTGACTGCATTTTGCTATTGTAATGTTTTAGTTTAATATGCAATATGATGTTTTTAATGACTGTTTATGATATTACTGTTGGAAACTGGCCTGAGTCCCTCGACAGAGGTGAGAAGACTGCTAAATAAATGCAAAACTGCTAAATACATAAAATAAATAGTTGAGAACAGGGCTGGACTGGATGGCCTTTGGAGGTCTCTTCCAAATCTATGATAGTATATCTATTTCTTAGATAGATAGATAGATAGATATTACTAATAATATAATATAGTATATTGTATATACATATAATATTTATAATATTATAATGTAATACAATATAATACTAGTAATAATAATTCAATATTATAATTATAATTATTTATTTAATTACATGTAATATTACTAATAATATTACAATATAATTGTATAGTGCAATATAGTATTATATACTGATATTGTACTATGCTAATAATATAATATATTGTATGAAAATATATACTGTAAGCCGCTCTGAGTCCCCTTCGGGGTGAGAAGGGCGGCATATAAGTGCTGTAAATAAATAATAAATAAATAAATAAATAAAGGCCATCCAATCCAACCCTGTTCTCAACTAGGAGTCGTTTGTAAGTTGGATGTTTGTAACTTGGGGACTGCTTATGTGGAGATGGTGGACCCGGCTTTGAGATGGCAAAAACACTTCCGGGTTGCTAAAACGCATCAAAATCGCTTCTAAAGGTGTAAAAATAATGAATAAATAACGAATTAAGAAATTAACGAACTGGATCAACCAAGTCTAGTGTTAAGAGTGCTGGTATGGAAAGAGGATTCAAAAGGTTCAGAATCACCTACGGACCCACCGCCAGGACACCGAACTTGGAGGACCATCATCCTCGGACTATGAGGGATCGGCTAAGTAAGTAAGTAAGTAAGCTGCCTGTACACCAACCCTGTAAGGTAGGCTAATCGGTTACATCATGCATACCTTTTGGGGCTAAATTAGGTTGCCCGAATCAGCATGCTCGTTAGATTTATCGCAAACTGGCTAATGAACCTGGTTCCCTTCCTCCTCTCTGATCATGCAGACGCAAAGCGGGTTCCAGCCCTGGTACTACAAAGACCAAGTGGCGGGGTTTTTCAAGGAATATGAGAAGATCACCTTCCTGACGGTGAAGGTGAGTGACACTCCAGGGATGGGAATCCCACCGCTCTCTTGGTTTTACTGGGAGAGGGACATTTCACTGGCTTTTTAGGCAATCACTAGCTGTCCCCTGCCACGTGTTGCTGTGGCCCAGTCTGTTGATCTGGGAAATAAAGTAATGAGAAACTGTTGGTTTCTAGGCTTGTTTGATCGTGTTCGTTAGTTTCTAAAGTCGTTATTAATTCGTATTTAAATTAGCTTACGATCCAATATCGAGCCATGCAGGAATAGTGTGAAGAGTAATTAAGAATCGAAACAATTTTTCCAAATTTTCGTAATTATTTCATAATTATTTTGTAATTATTAAGACAGGAAAGAAGGAGAGAAAAGATGCCAGTGTAGCCTTTCCTCCCCATCCTCCTCCTCCTCCTCCTCCTGGAGATATTTTATTATCTTACTAGCTGTGCCCTGCCACGCGTTGCTGTGGGTTGTGTTATGGGCATGGGAATTTTGGTTAAGTTTCGTTGGGGGGTTTGGGAGTTTTGTTGTTTTGCCGTTTTGTGAGTGTGTTGTTGTGTTGTTTTTCATTTTGAGTAGATATGTTTGTACCTTGTGGGTTGTGTTATGGGCATGGGAATTTTGGTTAAGTTTCGTTGGGGTTTTTTTGAGTTTTGTTGTTTTGCTGTTTTGTGAGTGTGTTGTTGTGTTGTTTTTCATTTTGAGTAGATATGTTTGTACCTTGTGGGTTGTGTTATGGGCACAGGGATTTTGGTTAAGTTTCGTTGGGTTTTTTGAGTTTTGTTGTTTTGCCGTTTTGTGAGTGTGTTGTTGTGTTGTTTTTCATTTTGAGTAGATATGTTTGTACCTTGTGGGTTGTGTTATGGGCATGGCAATTTTGGTTAAGTTTCGTTGGGTTTTTTGAGTTTTGTTGTTTTGCCGTTTTCTGAGTGTGTTGTTGTGTTGTTTTTCATTTTGAGTAGATATGTTTGTACCTTGTGGGTTGTGTTATGGGCATGGCAATTTTGGTTAAGTTTCGTTGGGGTTTTTTGAGTTTTGTTGTTTTGCCGTTTTGTGAGTGTGTTGTTGTGTTGTTTTTCATTTTGAGTAGATATGTTTGTACCTTGTGGGTTGTGTTATGGGCATGGCAATTTTGGTACAGTTTCGTTGGGGGGTTGTGGAGTTTTGCTGTCCGGTTGAACCAACCTAACAGATTTAAATATATAGATTACTTATTTGATTATTTTATTTTATTATTTATTTTATTATTTTATTAATTTTAAGTGATTTTTAATTTGTATTTTTACTAACTTAATGCATTTTAATTTCATCCTGAATTTCAGAAGTCCCTCCTGTCCCGTTTGGAGGTGTTTTTAGCGCATTGCGCAATCGCGTCCGCCATTAACGAATCGATTCGTAATTAACGAAATTTCGTAAATTTCGTAAATTTCGAAATCTTAAATTTCGGAAGTCCTCAGAAATTCGAAACGCTGGCGCCCCCTGGAAACGAAGCGAGTTTAGAACCAATTTTTTTCTTGATCAAACAAGCCTATTGGTTTCTCATATATGTAATTTCTTTCTGCTTGTGGGTCAATAGTATTTCTTGTTGTTTCTTTGTCAGTGTTGATGTGGAGAGTGTCTGGTTTGCCTACTCTGGAACATGCACCATACCATAGTCCTTCTTTAAGGGTCTCTTTCAAATCCAGGATACTATATCTCTCTCTGTGTGTGTATAAATCATATCTATCTCTCTATTTATCTATATCTATGGATGGCTCTTTGTCAGGAGGGCTCTGATTACATTTTCTTGCCCTGGTGAAGAGAGTTGGACTGGATGGCCTTCAGTATTTTCTGTTGGTCAGGGGGGTTCTGTGTGGGAAGTTTGCCCCAATTCTGTCGTTTGTGGGATTCAGAATGCTCTCTGATTGCAGGAGAACTATAAATCCCAATAACTACAAATCCCAAATGTCAAGGTCTATTTCCCCCAAACTCCATCTGTGTTCATATGGAATATTTGTGCCAAGTTTGGTCCAGATCCATCATTGTTTGAATCAACAGTGCTCTCTGGATGTAGGTGTACTACAACTCCCAAACTCAAGGTCAATGCCCACCAAAACCCTTCCGGTATTTTCTGTTGGTCAAGGGAGTTCTGTGTGCCACGTTTGGTTCAATTCCTTCGTTGGTGGAGTTCAGAATGCTCTTTGATTGTAGGCGAACTATAAATCCCAATAACTACAAATCCCAAATGTCAAGGTCTATTTCCCCCAAACTCCATCTGTGTTCATATGGAACATCCGTGCCAAGTTTGGTCCAGATCCATCATTGTTTGAATCAACAGTGCTCTCTGGATGTAGGTGTACTACAACTCCCAAACTCAAGGTCAATGCCCACCAAAACCCTTCCGGTATTTTCTGTTGGTCATGGGCGTTCTGTGTGCCACGTTTGGTTCAATTCCTTCGTTGGTGGAGTTCAGAATGCTCTTTGATTGTAGGCGAACTATAAATCCCAGCAACTACAACTCCCAAATGACAAAATCATAATTTTTTTGAGTGATGGTCACTCCTTGTGTAGTGAGACGTTTTGTTGCCAAATTTGGTGGGATTTCGTTCATTGGTTCTTTTGTTTTTAAGGTACTCATTATGCACAGAACATTTATATATATATAGATTTAAAGCTTGGGCTGGGGACCACTTTGGGAACGGTTTTTCTGCCTTTAGTAATAATAATAGATACATAGCCTCTTTGAGTCTTCTTTGGGAGAGATAAATATTAGGCCTGGGTAACAACGCAAAAAATTGTTTCTAAAATCGATTTGTATTTGGGGGGGTTTTTTGTTTCGATATTTAAAATAATTACAAAATTTTCCTTTTAAAAAGTTCGATATTTACGAAATTTCGTAAATGGTAAAAAAATTAACGAATCGATTTCCGAAACAATGACGAATCGATTCATTAATGGCGGACGCGACCGCGAAATACGCTAAAAAACCTCCAAAACCTTCGGAAGCTTCCCTCTCCCTCTGTTCTTGACTGTTGGTGTGATATTATAATTTTTTTTCACTAATTAAACCATAAAACTGGCCCAGACATGCGGAAATAATAACGAAACGACCTCAAAACAATAACTAAACGAATACAATATCGAAATACGAAGCATTTACAAAACGTTTTTGAAAATTCGTTTTTTTTAATAATTGCTCCAGAATGGTTCGTTATCGTTTTGTAATTGAAAAAATTAACGAATTATTAACAAATTACGAATTAACGAAACGAAACCGCCCAGCCCTAATAAAGAGGGGTGTAAATAAATATAATAATAATAATATAGACTCTGGCACAAGCCGGTCAAGGGGGTCCCAGTGGTGATCGGCACACTGGATGCAGTGCCTCAAGACCTTGGCCTACATGCGATACAGTGCAACAGCCACCCGAGTGATCTTGTTTGCTGTGGACCCATCTTGTTGTGTATCAAATAATAATAATAATAATATTTATTTATTTATTTATTTATTTATTTATTTATTGTGTCAGGGCAACCAGTCGATTATATTACATTTCTAACAGAACAAAGCAAACAAACAGACAAAACACAAAATTTGCAAGCTTGGCAGTTGATTAGATGTCCTTTGACCAGTATCTGGCCCCTTGGAGTGCCTCTGGTGTTGCCGCAAGGAGGTCCTCCATTGTGCATCATGTGGCAGGGCTCATGGTGCATTGCAGTAGGTGGTCAGTGGTTTGTTCTTCTCCGCACTCGCATGTCAAGGATTCCAGTTTGTGGCCCCATTTCTGGAGATTGGCTCTGCATCTCGTGGTGCCCGAGCGCAGTCTGTTCAGCGCCTTCCAAGTCGCCCAGTCTTCTGTGTGCCCAGGGGGGAGTTCCTCATCTGGTATCAGCCATTGGGTTTGAGCCTGCCACTTTTGGACTCTCACTTGCTGAGGTGTTTCAGCGAGTGTCTCTGTAGATCTTAGAAAACTATTTCTTGATTTAAGTCGTTGGTGTGTTGGCTGATACCCAAACAGGGGATGAGCTGGAGATGTCTCTGCCTTGGTCCTTTCACCTTTGCCTGCAACTTCCTGCCGGATGTCAGGTGGTGCAATACCGGCTAGGCAGTGTAATTTCTCCAGTGGTGTCGGGTGCAGACATTAAGAGCCACATCCACTATTTTAGTGTTCCACACTGGGCATGCATACTCAGCAGCAGAGTAGCATAGCGCGAGGGCAGGTGCCGTAAGTATGTCTGGTTGTGATCCCCAGGTTGTGCCAGTCAGCTTTCGTATGATATTGTTTCTAGCACCCACTTTTTGCTTGATGTTCAGGCAGTGCTTCTTGTAGGTCAGAGAATGGTCCAGAGTGACTCCCAGGTATTTGGGTGCGCTGCAGTGCTCCAGTGGGGTTCCTTCTCAGGTGATCTTCAGAGCTCGGGATGCTTCTCTGTTCTTGAGATGAAAGGCACATGTCTGTGTTTTGGATGGGTTAGAGATCAGCTAGTTTTCCTTGTAAGAAGCAGTAAGAGCACCTAGAGCCTTGGAAAGCTTCTGTACTACCATCCCAAAGCTCCCTGCTTGAGCAGTAATGGCACGGTCATCAGCATAGATGAAACTTTCTGTCCCTTCTGGCAGTGGCTGGTCATTTGTGTAGATGTTGAGCATGGATGGAGCAAGCACGCTCCCCGGAGGCCGGCCGTTCTTCTGTTTCCGCCATCTGCTTCTCTGGCCCTGGAACTCAACAAAAAAGCTCCTGTTTTGTAGCAGGTTTCCTATGAGGCGGGTGAGGTGGTCGTCTTTTGTGATATTATACATTTTTCTCAGGAGAAGGCGGTGGTTCATAGTATCATAGGCTGCTGACAGGTCTGTGAAGACAGCTCCTGTGATCTGCTGCCTTTCAAAGCCATCTTCTATGTGCTTCAGCACATAGAGGATAATAATAATAATAATAATAATAATAATAATAATAATAATGTGAAAGGAGGCATTCAAAGCCTTGGAGACCCATTGCGTACACATGCAGCGACAAGTGGGTACAAAGATCATTTGGGTTCACTTCTTTGCAGAAACCATGACCTTGTTCTCCTTTGGCTCGCTCAGATCCTGGCATTGTGTATTTGCAACTGTGCTTTTCCTGACCATTGCTGTTCTGTGTTTGTTCCTCAATGTGCAGGGTGCCGGGCACATGGTCCCACAGTACAAGCCTGGCCCGGCTCTGAAGATGTTCCAGTGCTTCCTCTCCCAAACCAGCTACGTTTGATCCACCATCATGACCTTGTCATTAGACTCCGAACGCCTGGGAAAGAGTCTACAATCCTGCTCAGAACTACCCTTTGTAAACACACTGTAAACATAACTGAGACCACGTGTATGATATATATTTCTATGATGATTCCATGTTATTAAAATGAATTAATCATGCAGACCTGTTGTGTCCATGATGCTCAACTCAGGTTGCGCAAAATTGTTTTGCTGTCCAATAGCATGAACTTTTCAGGTGAAATAAAAAAAGAATACGATGTGCAATAGTTTCTGTTGCAACTCAGAGTAAGCTTCGCCTTGCTTCCAAACACCACCGCACAAGAGCTGTAGTTTTATAGTTTATTGAGGAAAAAGTCCAAGTCAAAATAAAGAACAAGCATTGCAAAGTTCCAGAGATTTAGGTGAAATGCAGAATATAGTTCCAAAGATCTTCAGGTACAAACAAGAGGCACAATCCTATAGGCAAAGTTCAAAACAGAGTCCATGATACAAGCAGTAAAACAATTGCCCCAAGAATCACAAATCAAGAAATCCCAAGCGTGCTGCTTTCCACCCAAGGTTATACCATGAAGCTTTCAGGCTAACAAGCTACGTTGAACTGACGCTTTCTCTTCGTTTGCAAGAAGCCGAAATACCTTTCTAACATGAAAACATTATGCTCTCATCAACATGAAAGCATTGCGATGACCTTTCACCGAGCTGGCTTCTCGTCTGCTGGCCAGGCGAGAACTCCAGCTGACCCGCAAATCAAGACAGGCTTGCTGAGTCAGGTCACTATTAAGGCTTTCTGCACTTTCACTATCAGCATGGGAAGGCAAAGGCCTCTCCACCTGTTCGCTATCTACTTCGTTAGCATTCCTTTCTTCTGAGAACCGCTGTGTTGACTCTGCACTGTCTGTGGGAGCCTCAGAAAAAGACCTAGGAGCAGGCCCAGGAATCTGAGGCACAGAAAAAGAGCCAGGAATCTGAATCCCATCATCCTCATCATCAGAGAACATCTCAGGTCCAGAATCACGCTGAACCACAACACTAACATTAATAGGTAAAGGTAGTCCCCTGACATTAAGTCCAGTCATGTCTGACTCTGGGGTGTGGTGCTCATCTCCATTTCTAAGCCGAAGAGCCAGCGTTGTCCGTAGACACCTCCATGTCTCCATGGAGCGCTGTTACCTTCCCGCCGGAGCGGTACCTATTGATCTACTCACATTTGCATGTTTCCGAACTGCTAGGTTGGCAGAAGCTAGGGCTGACAGCGGAAGCTCATGCCGCTCCCCGGTATCGAACCTGCGGCTCCCCTAACATTAATAAACACATTCAAAACTTACATTCTCCATCATGGTCCCTGTGAATCGCACATATGGTAATTTCTGTGCCTGCGGAACTATTCAAAAGACAGGATTTTAGGCTTATGACATACAAAGAGAAACCCTCGCCCCAAATCAGCACACAACACCATTCAATTTGAAGCAGTGTTTATTTCTTTATCTATTGTTTCCAATGCTTCTTGGTTGTGTCAAGGATCGTTTCAGGGGAAATCATACTCCTTCGAGAGCCTGTAACACGCCTTTCTCTGGGTTAAGAACGGAAATATTATGTTGAAAAGAAAGTCGAGGAAAGACGAAAGGGAACATGCGTCCAAGTCTTGTCAATGAACGCTTTCCTGAAAATACAGCTTCCTCCAAGCCTTCTGAGTAAAGACACAAGTCACAGCATACACAATAGTGGTATCATAAGACATTACAATACTCTGCTTGCTCTTTTAGTTGACCTCTAAGGAGGAAGCAGAATTGTACATTGTTTATAAATGCCATTCGTTTGGAAAGGAAAGGAGGGCTACACCCACAAGCAAGAACGGAGCCCAGGAGCACGGTCTTATCCTTCCGCTGTACGTTGAACTGACACACACCAACACCTTGAAGACATGGTTGTTCGAGCAGGCATTTGATTAGGCAGTGTAATGAATATAGGAACACAGAATAACGGATGATGAGACTGGATCTTGATTTCACTGATGAGACACAAATGATTTGTTATATTGATGCTTAATTGTTTATTATGCTACTGTTTTAATTGTCCTTTAACTGTTTTTATGATGTTTAGTACTGAATTTTTGCTGTTGTTAACCGCTTTGAGTTGCCTAAGGGCTGAGAAAAGAGGTATATAAATGAAGTAAGTAAGCAAGTAAATAAATAAATAAATATACACACAAATATATATATATATTTGTGTGTATACCTATATATATATATATATATATATATATATCGGTATATAAGCCTGATTTATCCAAATAGCTCAATTTCCCTGGGAATCTTTAGTAAACAGGCTTATATATGAATATATATATATATATATATATATATATATACACACACAAATATATACATATACATATATATATAGGTATATAAGCCTGATTTATCCAAATAGCTCAATTTCCTGGAAATCTTTAGGCTTCATAAATCAGGCTTATAGACTTCATAAATCCGCCTTATATTTGAATATATATATATATGTATATATATATAGTATATAAGGCGGATTTATGAAGCCTATAAGCCTGATTTACGAATATATACTTTTATATATATATATATATATATATATATATATGTTTGTATATAAGGCGGATTTATGAAGCTTATAAGCCCGATTTACGAATATATACGAATATATACGAATATATATATATATATATATATGTTTGTATATAAGGCGGATTTATGAAGCCTATAAGCCTGATTTATGAATATATATGAATATATATATATATATATATATATGTTCGTATATAAGGCGGATTTATGAAGCTTATAAGCCTGATTTATGAATATATATGAATATATATATATATATATATATATGTTCGTATATAAGGCGGATTTATGAAGCCTATAAGCCTGATTTATGAATATATATGAATATATATATATATATATATATATGTTCGTATATAAGGCGGATTTATGAAGCCTATAAGCCTGATTTATGAATATATATGAATATATATATATATATATATATATGTTCGTATATAAGGCGGATTTATGAAGCTTATAAGCCTGATTTACGAATATATACAAATATATATCTATATATATATTCGTATATAAGGCGGATTTATGAAGCTTATAAGCCTGATTTACGAATATATACAAATATATATCTATATATATATATTCGTATATAAGGCGGATTTATGAAGCCTATAAGCCTGATTTACGAATATATACAAATATATATCTATATATATATTCGTATATAAGGCGGATTTATGAAGCCTATAAGCCTGATTTACGAATATATACAAATATATATCTATATATATATTCGTATATAAGGCGGATTTATGAAGCCTATAAGCCTGATTTACGAATATATACAAATATATATCTATATATATATTCGTATATAAGGCGGATTTATGAAGCTTATAAGCCTGATTTACGAATATATACAAATATATATCTATATATATATATTCGTATATAAGGCGGATTTATGAAGCCTATAAGCCTGATTTACGAATATATACGAATATATATATGTATATATATATTCGTATATAAGGCGGATTTATGAAGCCTATAAGCCTGATTTACGAATATATAGGAATATATATATATATATATATGTTCATATATAAGGTGGATTTATGAAGCTTATAAGCCTGATTTATGAATATATAATATATGTTTGTATATAAGGCGGATTTATGAAGCTTATAAGCCTGATTTACGAATATATACGAATATATCTATATATATAGATATATTCGTATATAAGGCGGATTTATGAAGCCTATAAGCCTGATTTATGAATATATACGTATATATATATGTATATATATATATATATATGTTCGTATATAAGGCGGATTTATGAAGCTTATAAGCCTGATTTACAAATATATACAAATATATATCTATATATATATATTCGTATATAAGGTGGATTTATGAAGCCTATAAGCCTGATTTACGAATATATACAAATATATATCTATATATATATATATTCGTATATAAGGCGGATTTATGAAGCCTAAGCGCCTGATTTACGAATATATAGGAATATATATATGTATATATATATATGTTCATATATAAGGTGGATTTATGAAGCTTATAAGCCTGATTTATGAATATATAATATATGTTTGTATATAAGGCGGATTTATGATGCTTATAAGCCTGATTTACGAATATATACGAATATATATTATATATTCATATATAAGGCGGATTTATGAAGCCTATAAGCCTGATTTATGAAGCCTGTTTTCTAAAGATTTCCAGGAAATTGAATGTTGTGTGTGTATTATATATATATATATATATATATATATATATATACACACACACACGCCACGCCATTGGATATATATATATATATATATATATATATATATGATACACACACACACTTATTTATTTATTTATTTACAAGTTTTGTATACCGACCTTCTCACCTCTCTTGACCGGTTTCCAACCATAATATCACATACAGTCAATAAAACATCAAAATACATATTACAGTAAAACATTAAAAAAGCAATTACATTCAATAACTACAATGGTCAGTCGTCACACTAAAATCGTTGTTCATCATCCTCCAT
This sequence comes from Anolis sagrei, assembly GCF_037176765.1. Taxonomy (NCBI): domain Eukaryota; kingdom Metazoa; phylum Chordata; class Lepidosauria; order Squamata; family Anolidae; genus Anolis; species Anolis sagrei. Next base: position 1,668,004 of record NC_090028.1, on the reverse strand, counting down.
CCATATCTCAGTGTGCTGTCGCACGCTGGGCCTGTGCATTAGACTGTACACAGGACATAAATTCTGTGTGCCCAACGGGACGCCGGGGCTGCCTCAGATTAGAGGCCCTTAGATTCCCCCAAACAGAGTCTTTAGAAGGCTTAAAGTAAGTCCAACAAAGTTCTTTTATTAAGGAACAAACAGGTACTTTAACGGTTTTCTTAACAGTCTATAGGCTCTTTCAATCTTGTTCACTGGGAACAGGCACTATCTTCATAACTGTATACTAACTAATGGGGAAATGCTTAACTTCTAATCTGGGCAGTCTGTACTTGCCTCTGTTGACGTGGAGCCCCTGCACCCGGTACCAACTGCGTCTGGCTTCCGCGAGCGACCCTTGCCTCAACAGAGCTTTGTAGACCTCCAGGGAAAAAGAAGGAGTTCAGGTTGCTGTGATGGCCGGCTGGAGTCCCTCAGCCAAGCTGTGGCTGTATGTCTCCTGGGCAAGCCGTAGGGCTGTATAACCCCGGCCAAGCTGTAAAAGACGAAGCTTTTCTACAGGAGCCACTTCGTTCTATGTCCTGTGCGAAAGGCTTCTCTGTGAGAACTAACTCAAAATGGCTCCTGTTCCCTCCAAAACTCAAAAAGGGGCGGGACCAGGGAACCTAACTATTATTGACAGGTGGCTTGCCCTATGATTGCAGCCAAAAGGAGGCTGTCCAGACCTTGAATCGGTACTTGGCTGCTGTGTCGGACTGGATGAGAGCTAACAAATTGAAATTGAATCCAGACAAGACAGAGGTCCTACTGGTCAATCGTAAGGCCGAACAGGGTATAGGGTTACAGCCTGTGTTAGACGGGGTTACACTCCCCCTGAAGATGCAGGTTCGCAGCTTGGGAGGGATCCTGGACTCATCGCTGAGCCTGGAGCCCCAGGTCTCAGCAGTGGCCGGGAAAACTTTTGCACAATTAAAACTTGTGCACCAGTTGCGCCCGTACCTTGGGAAGTCGGATCTGGCCACAGTGGTCCATGCTCTTGTCACATCCTGACTAGATTACTGCAACGCACTCTATGTGGGGTTGCCTTTGAAGACTGCTCGGAAACTCCAACTAGTCCAACGGGAGGCAGCCAGATTGCTCACCGGAGCGGCGTACAGGGAGCATCCCACCCCCCTGTTGCGTCAGCTCCACTGGCTGCCGATCCAATTCCGAGCACAATTCAAGGTGCTGGTTTTGACCTACAAAACCCTATACGGTTCCGGCCCAGTGTATCTGTCCGAACGGATCTCCCTCTACATCCCACCTCAGAGTTTAAGATCTTCTGGGGAGGCCCTGCTCTCGACCCCACCACTGTCACAAGTGAGATTGGCGGGGACGAGGAGCAGGGCCTTCTCAGTGGTGGCCCCCCACCTGTGGAACTCACTCCCCGGGGAGATCAGATCAGCGACTTCCCTTCTCTCATTCAGGAAAAAGCTGAAAACCTGGATGTGGGACCAGGCTTTTGGAAACTCTGGCAGCTAAAAAGAAAGACCATAATGATGGGCAAATAATGACGAAACCTATTGGACTTATGGAACTCGAAACACTGACCATGAGATTGTTTATTGTTGTGCTATTGTGTTATATATTGATGTTTTTAATCTGTTAATTGCTTAATTATGGTAATCGTTTTATATATGTATGTATTTGGATAAGGGCATCGAATTGTGCCTTCTTTTTGTAAGCCGCCCTGAGTCCCCCCTCGGGGGTGAGAAGGGCGGGGTCTAAGTAGCAGAAATAAATAAATAAATAAATAAAAGAAGCCACCTATCTGCAGGGTCCCTGAAACTTAGGACTGCAATAAACATTAAATGCAAAAGCAAACAGAAATGGAGCTCCTGGCACAGCTGTACCAGCACACTCAGGGTATTGGCTCACTCGTCGAATGCCTGTCTTTCTGAAAGTCAGGATAGACGGGGTGGTTCTGATCTCCGGTGGGAGAGAATTCCAGAGTCGAGGGGCCACCACCGAGAAGCTTGCCATCTATCGGACAGGTGGCAAGCTATTCAACCTCAGCAGACTGAAAGCCAAAACCAAGGTTACAACAACAGCTGTTATAGAACTCCAGTATGCTGATGACAATGTCGTCTGTGCGCATTCAGAAGAAGATCTACAAGCCACTCTAAACACCTTCGCAGAAGCATACGAGAAGCTCGGCCTGTCACTGAACATTGAGAAAACCAAGGTGCTGTTCTAGCAGTCACCAGCCAACCCCTCTCCAATGCCAGAGATACAGCTTAATGGTGTAACATTAGAAAATGTGGACCATTTCCGCTCCCTTGGCAGCCACCTCTCCACCAAAGTCAACATCGACGCTGAAATACAACACCGCCTGAGCTCTGCGAGTGCAGCATTTTCCCGAATGAAGCAGAGAGTGTTTGAGGACCGGGACATCCGTAGGGATACTAAGGTGCTTGTCTATAAAGCTATTGTCCTCCCAACCCTGCTCTATGCCTGTGAGACGTGGACTGTCTACAGACGTCACATGCAGCTCCTGGAACGTTTCCATCAGCGCTGCCTCCGGAAAATCCTGCAAATCTCCTGGGAAGACAAGCGGACAAACGTCAGCGTGCTGGAAGAAGCAAAGACCACCAGCATTGAAGCGATGGTCCTCCGCCATCAACTCCGCTGGACCGGCCACGTTGTCTGGATGCCCGACCACCGTCTCCCAAAGCAGTTGCTCTACTCCGAACTCAAGAACTGAAAACGGGATGTTGGTGGACAGGAAAAGAGATTGAAAGATGGGCTCAAAGCCAACCTTAAAAACTCTGGCATAGACACTGAGAATTGGGAAGCCCTGGCCCTTGAGCGCTCCAGCTGGAGGTCAGCTGTGACCAGCAGTGCTGCAGAATTTGAGGAGGCACAACTGGAGGGTGAGAGAGAGAAACGTGCCAGGAGGAAAGCGCGTCAAGCCAACCTCGACCGGGACCGCCTTCCACCTGGAACCCAATGCCCTCCTCACTGCGGAAGAAGATGCAGAGCAAGAATAGGGCTCCACAGCCACATACGGACCCACAAGGAAACCCATGATGGAAGACCATCTTACTCGTCCAACGAGGGATCGCCTAAGTAAGTAAGTAAGTAAGTACCGAGAAGGCCCTGTCCCTCGTCCCCACCAGACGCGCTTGCGAGGCAGGTGGGACCAAGAGCAGGGCCTCTCCAGATGATCTTAATAATCTTGATGGTTCATAGGGGAGAATAGGTTTGGAGAGGTAAATAGGGCTGGGTATATATGGTATATATATATATATATATGGATAAATCAGGTGCATATTTATCCAACTAGCTCAAGAGGCCTTCCTTGGTGGCAGAAAAGTTATATTAATACATTACAATATTGCTATTATTACCCTTGACCCAAAATCAACAAGGAATGGCTCAGATCTAGAGTGATTCCCAAGCCTTTGGCCTCTAATTGTTTTGGACTACGATTCCCAGAATTCCTGCCCATTGATCTAACGCAGCTGAGGCTTCTGGGAGTTGGAGTCCGAAAGAGCCAAAGTTGTGCCCCATTCATTGAGGCGAAAGGACGGACTGGTGTTTTCCTCTGCTCCCGCCTCGAGACAACCGCGCTGTCATCCCATTGGCCGGATTCACAAACTCCCTCAGAGCCCTGCCTTCCGATTGGGCAGCGAGGACGTGAAGCAACCAATCCGAACCGGGAGGCGGGTTCTTTCCACCTTTTCCCCGCCTCCTCAGCGCTGAGGGCAAAAAAATAAAAGTGCTTTCCCTCAATGTCGGTCCGTGATTGGATGCCATCCGGAAGGCGGGGCTTAAGGAGCGCGAGGCCATTGGATCCCGCCGGTGGAGGCTCCTCCCCGTTGCCTCTTCCCGCCGCGGGGCAGGACGGGAAGAGAAAGGGCCGCGACGTGAGCGCGCGACTCCGGCCGCCATTTTGTTTCGGAGCGAGCGGAGAAGGAAGGAAGGAAGGAAGGGAGAGCGGCTCAGGAGACCGAGGAAGCGAGGGAAGGCAAAGAAGGCAGGCCCCGGCACGCTCGAGGTAAGCCCGGCCTCAGGGAGCGCCTCCCCCGCCTTCTGGAGGTACCACAGCCCGGTCTGGGAGTCAATCGAGGCCCCGGCGGGAGTGCAGGCCCAGGCCTCGCTCGCGGAAGCGCCTCCCGGGCGGGTTATTCGCCCTCCAGGGGGGTTGGACTACAACTCCCACCATTCCTAACAGCCGGTAGGCTGTTAGGAATGGTGGGAGTTGGAGTCCAAACCCCCCTGGAGGGCCCAAGTTGGAAGGGAAGGGAACAGGTCCCGAATTACGAACCAGGACGGCCCAGTAAGTGTTGGGATCTCGTATACAGGGGCATTTCTTCAGAACAGCTACAAATATCCATATCTATCTATCTCCATCTGTATGTGTGCCTGTATATTTATGTATATATACATATATCTATGTATATTCATATGTGTGTCAGGACAGCTCCAGCAACAAATACCCATATCTATCTCCATATGTATGTGTGTCTGTATATTTATGTATGTATATATATCCATATGCCTGGGTGTATCCATATGTCTGTATATATCCATGTATATATGTGTGTGTGTCTGTATATTTATGAATATATACATATATGTATATATATTCATATGTGCCTGTGTGTATCCACATGTCTGTATATATCTGTGTATATATGTGTGTGTGTGTCTGTATATTTATATATACATATATATATATATATATATATATTCATATGTGTGTGTGTATCCATATGCCTGTGTTTATCCATATGTCTATATATCCATGTATATATGTGTGTGTCTGTATATTTATGTATATACGTATATATATTCATATGTGTGTATGTATATCCATATGCCTGTGTGTATCCATATGTCTGTATATATCCGTGTATATATGTGTGTGTGTCTATATGTGTATATATATATGTGTGTATGTATATATATATACACACACACACATGCACACATGTATGTGTGTCTGTATATTTATGTATATATACATATATGTATATTCATGTGTGTGTGTTTATCCATATGCCTGGGTGTATCCATATGTCTGTATATATCCATGTATATATATGCGTGTGTGTATGTATGTATGTGTGTATGTATGTTTATGTATATATACATATATGTATATTCATGTGTGTGTGTGTTTATCCATATGCCTGTGTGTATCCATATGTCTGTATATATCCATGTACGTGTGTGTGTGTGTATGTATATATACACACATATGTATGTGTGTCTGTATATTTATGTATATATACATATATGTATATTCATGTGTGTGTGTGTATATCCATATGCCTGTGTGTATCCATATGTCTGCATATATCCATGTATATGTGTGTGTGTACACACACACACACACACACACACACACATAAACATGGATATACACATATACAGAGTCCACCTGGGGAGATAGGGTGGGTTACAAATAAAGTTGATGTCCAATATATACACAATCCTATAATCATAATAATAAAACTTTATTTATACCCCCATACCTATCTGTCTATCTATCTCCATATGTATGTGTGTCTGTATATATGTGTGTATATTTACGTATATATACATATATTCATATGTGTGTGTGTATATCCATATGCCTGTGTGTATCCATGTTTGTATATATCCATTTACGTGTGGGTGTATGTATGTATATATTATACACACACCAGTTGTACCCGCCACGCGTTGCTGTGGCCAACCTTCCCTCTTTCTCTCCTTCTTTCCCTCCTTCCTTCTCTCCCTCTTTCTTTCCTTCTCTTCTTCCTTCTCTACCTTTTTCATTCCTTTCCCCCTTTTCTTTCTCTTCTGCTGTCACTCTTTTCTTCCTTCTCTCCTTCTCTCCTTCTCTCCTTCTTTCTCTACATCTTCCCCCTTCCTTCCTTCCTTCCCTCTTTCCCTTTTTTCTTTCCTTCTCTCCTTCCTTCCTTCTCTAACTTCCCTTCCTTCCCCCTTTTTCTTTCCCTCCCTCTTTCTCTTCTTCCTTCCTTCACTCCCACTTTCCTTCCTTCCTGCCTGCTTCTCCTTCTCTTCTTCCTTCCTTCTCTATCTCTCTTTCCTTCCCCATTTTTCTTTATCTTCTGTCTCTCTTTTCTTCCTTCTCTCTTTCCTTCTTTCCTTCCCTCCTTCTTTATTATTAATATGTTGTATTACATTATAATATTATCAATATTATATGTATATCCAATATATTGTATTGTATATTATACGCACAGTGCAGGAGGCAAGATGGAACTGCCTTCATGGCCCCTCTCTTCATTCTGATCTCAGAGCAGCAGTTGGTCCAATATATATCCATCCATATATTTTTAACATTCATATATACATATATATATCCATATGTGTATATATACCAATATATATATCCCTATATGCCCATACACATATATCCTTCCATATATATTTATCTCAATGTTTGTGTGTGTGTATCTCTCTCTCTCTCTCTGGATAGCATAGGGAAGTGTGGACACCCCTGTGGTGTTTCCTTTGTTGTCTCTGCCCCTGTTTGGAAGATTTCACCGCATTTTCTGTCTATGTGAGAATTGGATTTTGGAAACTCTGGCTTGTTTTGGAGACAGGATTGGGGATAAAGCTTCAGGAGGAGGAAGCAAGCTTGTTTTCTCCTTCCCTGGAGACTAGGACATGGAACAATGGCTTCAAACTACAAGAAAAGAGATTCCATCTGAACATTAGGAAGAACTTCCTGACTGTGAGAGCCGTTCAGCAGTGGAACTCTCTGCCCCGGAGTGCGGTGGAGGCTCCTTCTTTGGAAGCATTTAAACAGAGGCTGGATGGCCATCTGTCAGGGGTACTTTAAATACAGGGGGTTTATTTATTATTTACTTTATTTCTATACCACTTTCCTCAGCCCTCAGGCGACTCAAAGCGGTGAACAACATCAGTACAAAATATCACAAAACAAGTATAGGGCAATTAAAAACAATTATCACATAAATCATTAACATCAGTATAACAATCATTAGTGTCTCAACAGTAAAATCAGACTCCTGTCTCGTCATCCATTATTCCGTATTCCTATGTTCAATTACACTGTTTAATCAAATGCTTGTTCAAACAGCCAGGTCTTCACTTTCTTCCGAAACGCCAGCAGGGAGGGGGTCAACCTAATATCTGCAGGCAGGGCGTTCCACAGCCGAGGGGCCACCACTGAGAAGGCCCTGTCTCTCGTCCCCGCCAAGCGCGCCTGTGATGCAGGCGGGACCGAGACCAGGGCCTCCCCAGATGATCTTAGTGTCCTAGTCGGTTCATAGGAGGAGATGCGTTCGGAGAGGTAAGTAGGGTCAGAACCGTTTAGGGCTTTATAGGCTAAAGCCAGCACTTTGAATTGTGCCCGGTAGCAAACTGGTAGCCAGTGGAGTTGGCGCAACAGAGGAGAAGTATGCAGCCTGAGTGCCGCTCCTGTTAACAACCTGGCTACCGAGCGCTGGACCATTTGAAGCTTCCGAGCATTCTTCAAAGGCAACCCCACGTAGAGAGCGTTGCAGTAGTCTATGCGGGATGTAACCAGAGCATGGACTACCGTGGCCAAGTCAGACTTCCCAAGGTACGGGCGCAGCTGGCGCACAAGTTTGGACTGGATGGCCCACAAGGTCTCTTCTAACTCTGATTCAGGAAAGACCCCTTTCCGCCATGATGATAACTCTTCCAGGAATGGATCTCCCTTCTTTCCGAGGGGAGAGTCCTCTCACTTCCTGTAGTCTCAGCCCTGTTCTTAAGTAGGAGATGTTTGCAAGTCGGATGTTTTTAACTTGGGGTGGCCTGCAATGTTTGACTCCCTTTGAACTGCTGTGGGATCCTGGGAGGTGTAGTTTCCCATGGCCTTTCCTAGCACTGCCCCTTCCCCCCAAAAACTAAAGGCCCAGATTGCATCGCGTTGAGTCATGGCAGTCAACCGATTCACTCTTTGTGGGTTCTGAATGTTTTGTTTTGTTCCTTAGGCCCATTTGCTGTTCTTTATACATTATCCTTCAATAACTCCATTGCACCTTGTGGTTTCCATTGCTACCAGTTCTGCCATTGCTGATAACAACAGATCCTGCCCAAGACCTCTAATGTTTGTCCCAATTCCATCTTCTTTTCTCACCCACTCGTTCTTCTCCGTGGACAAACAAGAGGCCTTCCTTCTCTGACTCTTCCATTCTCCGTATCAGCGACACTCTTTCCTCCTTTGTTATGACCTCTTTAACTGCCTTTGCTCCCAGAGAGTTGTTTCTCTCCTTTTAATGAGTGCTATATTTTGCTTTGTGGTCTTTGGGAAACTGGGAAACATCCTCAGGCTTGGAGTGGCTTGTTTTTCAGTAGAGTCCGGTGTTGTTTTTCACCACTGGCAGTTATATTCTTCGGGGTTTCCGGATGGTGTATTTTAACAGCACTCACTGTGTTTAATAGAAGTTCAAGCAACTTGAAGGCACACACAGACACCAGCAATTGAACTTGGGACCTTTTGCTTGCAAAGCGTGTGAGTTTTGCTCTGTCTGAGATCTTGCTTTTGTCTATTTGCATTTACTTTATATACTCGAGTATAAGCCTCGTTTTTCAGCCCTTTTTTTAGACCCTCGGCTTATACTCGAGTCAATGTTATTTATTATTTTACTCTGTTATTATTGTTATTTTATTACATTTATTATTTTACTTGTATTATTCCATTTATTATTTTACTCTATTACTTATTATTAGAAGGATACATTATCACATTGACATTGAAGAAGGTTAGAATAACGGTTTAATCAGAATTGGACTGTCTTATCTTAAATTAGAGTTTTATGTAAACACTAGCTGTCCCCTGCCACTTGTTGCTGTGGCTTCGTCTGTATATGTGTTTTGTGTGTATATATATTTGTGTATATGCAGATATATGTGGTTTTGCGCATGCGTTGTAATGTATTTTTTTTGTATTTTTTTTAAAGTAATTTTTATTATTTTATCATAGTTAATACATTTGTCATACATTTGTTTTACAACAGATGCATATTATTCAATACACCTAACATACTTTTTGGCTTTTAAAGTCTCTTTTGCTGTTCTTTTTCAGTGTTTTTATGAGTGATGGTCATTCGTTGGCCTGATATTTCTATTGTGTACAAATTTGGTGGCAATTTATCCAGTGGTTTTTGAGTTATGTTAATCCTACAAACGAACATTACATTTTTATTTATATAGATTTGAAAACATTGAACCTACTGATGCCTCAGTTAATGTACCGTATATACTCAAGTATAAGCGGAGGCACCTGATTTTACCACAAAAAACTGGGAAAACTTATTGACTTGAGTATAAGCTGAAGGTGGGAAATGCAGGAGTTACTGGTAAATTTCAAAATAAAAAGAGATATCAATAAAATTACATTAATTGAGTCATCAGTAGGATAAGTGTTTTTGAATATTTACATAAAACTAATTTAAGATAAGACTGTCCAGCTCTGATTGAATCATTACTCTAATCTTCAGTGTAAATGTGCTTATGTATCCTTCCAATAATAATAAAGATAGTAAAATAATAATAATAATAATAATAATGAAATCCAGCATATATACCTCGTTTGCTGTGTCATACTGTGTTTTTGTGTCAGGATAATAATAATAATAATAATAATAATAATAATAATAATAATAGAGTAAAATAATGGAACTGTAATAACAGTGATAACAGAGTAAAATTATAAATGCAGTTACAATAAAAATAAAGTAAAATAATACATGTAATAATAATATATAAATAATACTAATAACAAATAGAGTAAAATAATAAATGTAATAAAATAATAATAGAGCAAAGTAATGTAAATAGAATAATAATTAATATATTAAAATAATCATGTAATAAAATGATACTAATAACAAAGTAAAATAATAAATAACCTTGACTTGAGTATAAGTCGAAAGGAACTTTTTCAGCCCAAAAAGAGGGCTGGAAAACTAGGCTTATACTCGAGTATATACAGTAATTTTATTGGTATCTATTGACCCATAGCTACTACATTTCCCACCCTCGGCTTATACTCGAGTCAATACCTTTCCCCAGTTTTTTTGTGGTAAAATTAGGTGCATCGGCTTATATTCGGGTCGGCTTATACTCAGGGATATACGGTATTCAGCTCTCAGCATCTTAAAGTTGTTACTAGTCATAACTACGATTTAGGCTGGATTTATATTGCTATATAATCCAGTTTCTGAATCCAGGTGGTCTGCTTTGAGCCAGATTATGTATTAGTCTACACGGCCAAATAATCCAGTTCAGAGCAGATCATCTGGATTCAGAAACTGGCTTATACGGAAGTGTAGCCTTATTGTGGGTTTCTCTGCTGTTCCTGCCTAATCTCTTTCTCCTTACATTCAGAAACCTTCGGTGGCCTTGTTCTCTTATCTCTCTGTTCTGAGAGGCCAGCACAGTTCTGTCTTGCAACCTTTGCTCTTTAAGCTCATATACTCGAAAGGGTTTCCCGATAAGTCAGACAGCTCCTGTTGTGCTAAATAAACAGAAATTTGTAGAAAAATGGAGTTTGGAACATATTGACCAGCTAAAGCGTGGTAGGAATTGTGCCATCTTGTAGGAGTTGCAGTTCTACAATGTTTGGGGGAATGGTCCAATTTCTACATTTGAGTTTAAGTTGAGATATCAAAATTAAAAACAGAATCATTTAAGGTCTCGCAATTACTTTTTAAACAGGAAGTGTTTTCCTTGTGGTTCTTGCACCGACATAGTTTATTTATTTATGTATTTCAAGTATTTCTATCCCGTCTCTTCTCTACCCCCGAAGGGGGACTCAGGATGGCTTACCTATAGTAGCGATGTAACGCCGCTACCCAACAATCTATATCAGGGGTATTCAAACTTTTTAAACAAAGGGCCAGGTCACAGTCCCTCAAACTATTGGAGGGCCGGATTATAATTTGAAAAAAACATGAATGAATTCCTATGCACACTGCACATATCTTATTTGTAGTGCAAAGAACACTTAAAAAGAATACAATAATTAAAATGAAAAATAATTTTAACAAATATAAACTTACTAGCATTTCAATGGGAAGTGTGGGCCTGCTTTTGGCTGATGAGATAAGGTTGTTGTTGTTGTTATTATTGTGTGCTTTCAAGTCATTTCAGACTTAGGTTGAGCCTGAGTGAGGGCCGGGTAAATGACCTTGGAGAGCCACATCCGGCCCCTGTGCCTTAGTTTGAGGACCCCTGATCTATATAAAGAAAAATGTAATGTTCGTTTGTGGGATTAACATAACTCAAAAACCACTGGACGAATTGACACCAAATTAGGACGCAAGACATCTAACAACCCAATGTATGTCCTTCACTCAAAAAAATTGATTTTGTCATTTGGGAGTTGTAGTTGCTGGGATTTAAAGTTCATCTACAATCAAAGAGCATTCTGAACTCCACCAACGATGGAATTGAACCAGACTTGGTACACAGAACTCACATGACCCCCAGAAAATACTAGAAGGGTTTGGTGGGCATTGACCTTGGAGTTGTGGAGTTGTAGTTCACCTACATCCAGAGAGCACTGTGGACTCAAGCAATGATGGATCTGGACCAAACTCTACATGAATACTCAATATACCCAAATGTGAACACTGGTGGAGTTTGGGGAAAATAGAATCTTTACATTTGCGAGTTGTACTTGCTGGGATTTATAGTTCACCTACAATCACAGAGCATTCTGAACCCCACCAACGATAGAATTGTGCCAAACCTCCCACACAGAACCCCCATGTGGGCCACAGCAACACGTGGCAGGGGACGGCTAGTTCATTTATATTATCAATGGGCCTTATTTGGCTTTTGGGGCCTTTGTCTTTACTAACAAAATAATACATTGTATATAATACTAATAATAATAATACAATATTATAATTATATTATATATTTACATTACATGTAAATAGTACTAATAATATTACAGTATAATGGTATAGTGTAATATAGTAATATATAATACTGATATTGTACTATGCTAATAACATATATTGTATGAAAATATATCTTGTAAGCCGCTTTGAGTCCCCTTCGGGGTGAGAAGGGCGACATAGAAATGCCACAAATAAATCATTGACTTCCTGGTATTAAGCAAGAAGTCATAATAAAGGATCTTTGTGGAGACATATAGCTCAAGAGTCTGTTTAGGGAAATGCACAGAATTTATTCTCTTTTTTCCATTAGTACTTGCTTAGTTTACTGCTTGTGTAGCAGTCATATTAGTTTAACCAAATAACAGGGTATAGCTTGGCAAGCATGTATAAAGGATGAAGCGGATGTCAACTCATTTGGTATGTCTTGCTGTATTAGTAAAACAGTGGGTGAACTTAACCACCTGTGAAGTTTTCAGTGTATATACAATACTAGCTGACCCTTTGGAACAAAGGTGCATTCCGGGTTTTTGCTGCTGAGCGTTTACCTGGGAATGCTGGATAAATGGCATTGTCCTGGACCAGTGAGTGGGTATGAGGCTGTTTCTGTCTTGTATTGTATTTTAATGGTTGCTACTAAAATTTCATGGCCAGGCTTGCCCCACTGCATTGTTTATACAGGATCTGCCCATGTGTCCAGAAGGTCAGGGTGCGGCTGTTCATTCCTGCTTGTCACTGTTCCATAGAACTTGCCATGTAACATTTCTTTTCTGGAATTTTTTAAAAAATAACCTTGATTCTTTGCTTGTGAGTGAATGCATCTGTTACTGGTGTTGCAAAATGTTCTAAAGCTTACATGGGATGGGTTGTACTTGTATATTCGCTTTACTAAAACAAACGTAGGAAACAGTGGGACAGAATGTGAAAATAAATGGCGTAATGATTTTTTCCCCCCATAATGATACATTATACTTGAAAGGAAGACAGTTGATATCTTTCTCCCTTGATATGCCTCGAGGTTTGTTTTCTTCTCCCTTTAGTCCCTTTGTTAAATGTATTACTGTGGCTATTTGCCCATTTATTTATTTATTTGCCCATGTATTTATTTACTGTATTTGTATACTGCCTTTCTCAGCCTTTCGGCGACTCAAGGCAGTTTACAGGCAGCAAGTCAATACACACAATATCAACATGCACATAAAAACATTAAATACAATATGAATCCACAACAGAAACAATAAGCAACACCCAGGAGGCAGGTGTTTTTTAAAGTCTCCTCCTCAGTCCCCTTTCTCCTCTTAGCTGGCTTGTGGGGGCGGGGGTGGGGGTGGGGGTGGCAGCAAGACTTCCTCCTGAGGTGGCAGGCAGATGTAGTAAGCAACAGCCAGAAGACAGATGTTTTTAAAGTATCCTCCTCAGTCCCCTTTCTCCTCTTAGCCAGCTTTTGGGGCAGTGGGGGGGAGTGGCAGCAAGACTTCCTTCTGAGGTGGCAAGCAGATGTAGTAAGCAACAACCAGGAGACAGGTGTTTTTAAAGTCTTCTCCTCAGTCCCCTTTCTCCACTTAGCCAGCTTTTTTTGGGGGAGGGGGAGAAAGAGCAGGACTCCCTCCTCCTCCTCCTGAGGTGGCAGGCAGATGTAGTATGCAACAACCAGGAGACAGGTGTTTTTAAAGTCTTCTCCTCAGTCCCCTTTCTCCTCTTAGCCAGCTTTTTGGGGGGGGGGAGAAGGAGCAGGACTCCCTCCTCCTCCTCCTGAGGTGGCAAGCAGATGTAGTAAGCAACAGCCAGGAGACAGGTGGTTTTAAAGTCTCCTCCCCAGTCCCCTTTCTCCTCTTAGCCAGCTTGGGGGGGGGGGGGAGAAGCAGGACTTCCTCCTCCTCCTCCTGAGGTGGCAGGCAGATGTAGTAAGCAACAGCCAGGAGACAGGTGTTTTTAAAGTCTCCTCCCCAGTCCCCTTTCTCCTCTTAGCCAGTTAATTAGAAAAGGGTGTCGGAACGCTTCTCCCCTTATGAACCCTCCAGGACTTTAAGATCGTCTGGGGAGGCCGTGCTCTCGATCCCACCTTTGTCCCAAATATGGTTGGCGGGAACGAGAGACAGGGCCTTCTCGGTGGCAGCCCCTCGCCTATGGAATGCCATCCCTTAGGATAACAGATCGGCCCCCTCCCTTTTAACATTTCAAAAGAGAGTCAACACTTGGCTCTTTGAGCAGGCATTTGCAAATACAGTGTAACAGACATAGGAAAATTGAATGGTTGGACAATGTGATTGGACAATGTTTTTAACAGGAGACCCTAATGTTCATGTTTTTATTGATTTTGTTACGATTTTGTTATCCAATTGTTTTATTGTATTAAAATTGTATTTGATTGTCTTGACACCAACTGTAAACCGCCCCAAGTCACCTGTGGGCTGAGAGGGGCGGTATTTAAATATAGTAAATCTATATATATTAAAAGCTAGTGGTCGTCGTTAGTAGCCTAAAAACAAACAAACTATGGGGCCAACTGACATCAAATTTGGCCTCCAAACTTCTCATACCGCAAGGTATGACCAACAATTAAAAAAAAACCCCAAAACTGTGAAAACATAAACATATACACACATATATATATACACATGCAAACCACACATATATACATATACACAAGCACACACAAATATACACATGCACACACATATATATACATATACATTCCCTACCTTCATAACCTTTGAAAACCCTTACAGCTTAAAAGCCTGGCTTCTTCCTTCCTACAGGAAATCTTTGTGGGGAGGTGTCCCCTAGCCCAGATTGTTTCATGTCCGGGATTCCTGTTTTCTGAGGCCACAGCAATGTGTGGCCAGGTTACAGCTAGTAAATAAATAAATAATATCGCGAAATACCACTTTTAACATTTGAGGAAGTTATAACGCTTTCTGGTTTGCTTTTGCAGGTGCCATGGTTCAGAAAAGATTGAGAACACCGGGAAAGAAGAGCTGAAGACACAGCAGGAACTGAGTTATCTGCTTACTAGGGGGAAAAACATTAACCTGTCTCTGAGGTGACTAAAGGGGAATAATGGTGATTTTGCGCCGGGCTCGGCCGCCTGCTTCCGCCCCAACCAGCAATGAATCTTGACTCGCTCTCGCTGGCCTTGTCTCAAATCAGCTACCTGGTGGACAATTTAACCAAGAAAAACTACCGAGCCAGCCAGCAGGAAATACAGCACGTGAGTAGGAAATCGCACACAAAACATTTTCCGTTGACATGATGGTGGGGATGAAAAAAGAGCTTTAGCTCCGTTTGGTATCTTTTGCAGTCCTAGTTCTGACCGAGTTAGTTTCGAATCAAGAATTAGAAAGTCCGATATTTTTATTCTACACTTTTTCTGGGAGTTGAGGCATCTGTATTTTAAACTCCACTGTAAGGTCCTTTTGTCAGTAATGTTATTTACTACCTCTTTCTGGAGAAGTGCAGATTTCCAGGACTCTATTATCAACAACATCTTTATAAATCTACTGTGTGTTTTTCATTTGCTTCTTACACCAAATATAGCATTATCAGGGCTGACTCTTAAAAGGCTTATATATATTAGATTACTGCAATGCGCTCTACGTGGGGTTGCCTTTGAAGACTGTTCGGAAACTCCAACTAGTCCAGCGGGAGGCAGCCAGACTGCTCACCAGAGCATCATACAGGGACGTTGTGTCAGCTCCGCTGTTGTGTCAGCTCCACTGGCTGCCGATCCAGTTCCGAGCACAATTCAAAGTGCTGGTTTTGACCTACAAAACCCTATACGGTTCCAGCCCAGTGTATCTGAACGGATCTCCCTCTACGTCCCAAACTGAAAACATGGATTTGGGACCAGGCATTCGGACAATTGGGCAGATAAAGAAAGGACTATGACAATGATTAGGAAATGATCAATGGAATAGAACTATGGATCTCTGAAAAACGAAACGCTGAGCATGAGAATAGTTTTTTATATAATATGTTATATACTGATTGTTTTGATTGTTTTGACTGTGATAATTGTTTTAACTATGGTTTTGTACATTATGTGTAATTTGTATAGGCATCGAATTGTGCCTTTTTTGTAAGCCGCCCTTAGTCCCCCCTTGGGGGTTGAGAAGGGCGGGGTAGAAGTACCCCCCCCCTCTCTCTATATATATATATAGTTGAGGAAGGCAAGTAAGTTTCTGAAATATTCTCCAGTTCTCTGTGTGTTTTGTTGGCCTGTCTTTTGCCTGGTGTATTAGAACTGTAGAAATATCAATAATAATAATAATAATAATAATAATAATAATAATCATCATCATCATCATCATCTGGCTACCAGTATTAAAAATCTCTAAAATTACAACAGCACAACAACAGAGGGGAAACAAACAAGGACATCTAATCACCTCTCAACAAAAGATTGCTCTAGGCACCTCTAGACCATGGCCATATAGCCCGGAAAAATCTACAACAACCCAATAATAATCTATATAAATAAAAATATAATGTTAGTTTGTGGGATTAACAGAACTCAAAAACCACTGGATGAATTGACACCAAATTTGGACACAAGACACCTCTCAGGCCAACGAGTGACCATCACTCATAAAAACGCTGAAAAACACAGCAGAAAGGACTTCAAAAGCCCTCAAAAGCTAAATGAGGAAAATCTAAATGACAATACAGAAAAAGGAAGAAAGTGGGAGGAAAGGGGAGGGGGGAAAAGAAAGAAAGAAAAGAAAGAGGGAGGGAAAGAAAGAAGGAAAGGAAGAAGGAAGGAAAGGAAGAAAGAGAGAGGGAAAGAAAAAGGGGGAAGGAAAGAAAGTTAGAGAAGGAAGGAAGGAGAGAAGGAAAGAAAAAGGGAAAGAAGGAAGGAAAGAGCGAAGAAAGGGGGAAGAGGTAGAGAAAGGGAAGGAAGGAAAGAAGGAAAGGGAGAAGCATAGAAGCAAAGAGATGAGGAAAGAGTTAGAGAAGAAAGGAGAGAAAGGGAGGGAAAGAAAAAGGGGGAAGGAAGGAAAGAGATAGGGAAGGAAGAGGGAGTGAAGGAAGGAGAGAAAGAGGGAAGGTTGGCCACAGCAACACGTGGCGGGTACAGCTAGTAATAATAATAATAATAATCTTTATTTAGACCCCGCCACCATCTCCCCAGTGGGGACTCGGAGCGGCTTACATGAGGCCAAGCCCAAACAACAAATTACAATAAAGTAAAGCCACAACACAACCGAAAATGCAGAAATAAACAACAACATATATTGTCGAAGGCTTTCATGGCCGGAATCACTCAGTTCTTGTGGGTTTTTTCGGGCTATATGGCCATGTTCTAGAGGCATTTCTCCTGACGTTTCGCCTGCATCTATGGCAGGCATCCTCAGAGGGTGAGGTCTGGAGCTGGGAAAAAAGCTCCAGACCTCACCCTCTGAGGATGCCTGCCATAGATGCAGGCGAAACGTCAGGAGAAATGCCTCTAGAACATGGCCATATAGCCCGAAAAAACCCACAAGAACTGAACAACATCATAATTACATAAAACATGTAAATACATAACAATATAAAATTACAATAGGTGCAATCACAATGACAATGAGCGGGCTGCATGTAATGATTAAAAGAGAGCCGAATTAAAACTAATTAAAACTCGGGCGAGATAAAAGAGAGAGAGATTATTTGCGGCGGAGGGGCTCATTATAGCGGGGGTTGTGGAATCAAGTTTTCCCACAGACAGAACGTTGAGGCTAAGCAGAAGTGTGGAATTGTATACCTACTCTCCAAAGGCGCAGCGGAAGAGCCAGGTTTTAAGGTCCTTTTTAAAGGTTTCTAGGGTAGGGGCTTTCCTAATTTCTCTAGGCAGTGAGTTCCAGTGTTGGGGGGCCACAGAGGAGAAAGCTCTCTCCCTTGTGCTTACCAAGGGAGCTTGTGAAACTGGCAGGGGTGAAAGAAGGGCCTCCCCACATGAACGGAGGGCCCAAGATGGTACATGGAGGGAGATATGGTCACGAAGGTAGGCGGGTCCCAAACCGTTTAGGGCTTTGTAGGTGATAACCTGCACCTTGAATTGGGACTGGAAAATAAACAGCAGCCAGTGGAGCTCCTTAAACGGGGGGTTGACCGCTCCCTTTAAGTTGCCCCAGTTATTAATCTGGCTGCCGAACATTGGACCAGTTGTAGTTTCCGGGCCGTCTTCAAGGGTAGCCCCACGTAGACAGCATTACAGTAATCCAGTCTAGAGGTATCTAAGGCATGGACCACGTGGTCAAGTCAGACTTCACGATAATAGATAATATCTATAGTAGGCTAAATCTGACATCTGTCCTGGCTATTTTTTATCTATTTTCATCAACTGGGCTGTACGTTGGCTGTGATTAAAATGTCTCACTTGTTTCATTGGGTCTCTTTCTGTGTGGGACCAGCACTGGATTTAGTTGAGCATGTGTAGCATGCCGGTTCCTTATCTGTGGAACACATGGCGCTGTAAATGTGGTTGGACTGCAACCGCTGTCCTTCAGCATTGTTTGGGGTTGATGAGAGCTGCAGCGGGAAGGCCAGCCATTGCCCTCCTTGCTGCACGTTGAGTCACACGGCTCTCATCAGGAAAACATGTAAGCGTCCATGTACTCCTTGGGTGTAATGTCTCACTCTATAATCACACCCCGTTCCCAAAGGCATTTCCTGTATTGTAATCTCTGCCCTGGAAAAACATGGATAATAAAAACCAGCAGTCAGCCACAGAGAGCCAGTGTTGCTCCCAAGCTGCCTCCTATATGGATTCTCTTGAGTGCTGATGGAGGATGTAAACTTTGCAGAAATGGGTTGAAACATACGCCTTTCACTCACATTCTGCCCAGTTTAATCTCCAGTGCTGAGAGGGCTTCCTTTTCAAAAAGCAGCTTCAGCCTGAATAATTTAAGCTGCTTTTTTTTTTTTTGTCGTGTCAGAAGTCGCTTCTGGTGTGAAAGAATTGTCTGTCTGCAAGGATGTTGCCCAGGTGACGCCTGGATGATTTTTGATGTTTTTATCATCCTTGTGGGAGGCTTCTCTCATGTCCCTGCGTGAGGAGCTGGAGCTGATAGAGGGAGCTCATCCACCTCTCCCCGGATTCGAACCTGCGACCTGTCGGTCTTCAGTCCTGCCGGCACAGGGGTTTAACCCACTGCGCCACCGGAGACTCCATATATAATACTGATATTGTACTATGCTAATAATATAATATACTAGCTGTCCCCCGCCACGCGTTGCTGTGGCCCAGTCTGTTGATCTGGAAAATAAAGTAATGAGAAAGTGTTGATTTCTAACACTTTCTCCATTCAAGTATCTCTCAACTGTATGTAATTTCTTTATGCTTGTGGGTAAACAATATTTCTTGCTGTTTCTTTGTTAGTATTGATGTGGAGAGTGTCTGGTTTGCCCTATGATACTATATCTCTCTCTGCGTGAATCATATCTATCTATCTATACATCTATATCTATGGCTGGATGGCTCTTTGTCAGGACTTTGTTTACGTTTTCTTGCCCTGATGAAGGGAGTTGGGTTGGATGGCCTTCAGTATTTTCTGTTGGTCATAGGGATTTTGTGTGGGAAGTTTGCCCCTATTCTGTTGTTCGTGGGGTTCAGAATGCTCTTTGATTGTAGGTGAACTGTGAATCCCAGTGACTACAACTCCCAAATGCCAAGGTCTATTTCCCCCAAACTCTATCTGTGTTCATATTTGGGTGTATTGAGTGCTTCTGCCAAGTTTGGTCCAGATCCATCATTGTTTGAGTCCACAGTGCTCTCTGGATGTAGGTGAACTACAACTCCCAAATTTAAGGTCAGTGCTCACCAAACCCTTCCAATAGTTTCTGTTGGTCATGGGAGTTCTGTGTGCCAAGTTTGGTTCAATTCCATCGTTGGTGGAGTTCAGAATGCTCTCTGATTGTAGGTGAACTATAAATCCCAGCAACTACAACTCCCAAATGACAAAATCATGATTTTTGAGTGATGGTCACTCCTTGTGTTGTGAGACGTTTTGTTGCCAAATTTGGTGTGATTTCGTTCATTGGTTCTTTTGTTTTTAAGGTACTCATTATGCACAAAGCATTTATATATATATATAGATTATTTAAGCTGCTATTTAATACATGCGCAGTCCAGTAGGAACAAACAGCCAGTTAGATGCAGGCAAAACGTGAGGAGAGAATGCTACTACTGGAACATGGCCATACAGCCCAAAAAACTCACAGCAACCCACCTTTGGAGAAGTTGTGGTGTGTCACCTGGACAATATGCTGAAGTGAACATTAATAAGCTGTCCGAAATTTTGTGAAAAAGATTGCTTTTGGTGCAGGAAACAATTTGTATACTGTATATACTCAAGTATAAGCCTAGTCCTTTTTTTAGGCTGAAAAAGTCTCCCTCGGCTTATACTTGATTCAAGGTTTTTGATTATTTTACTCTATTATTATTATTATTATTATTATTATTATTATTATTATTACATTTATTATTTTATTCTTTATTATTATTATTACATTTATTATTTTACTCTATTATTATTATGTAAACACACTGAAGAAGGTTAGAATAATCAGAGGACAGTCTTACCTTATTTATTCAAAAACATTTAACCTATCGATGCCTCAATTAATGCAATTTTATTGGTATCTATTTTTATTTTGGAATTTACCAGTAGCTGCTGCATTTCCCACCCTCGGCTTATACTAGAATAATAGAATCAAAGAGTTGGAAGAGACCTCATGGGCCATCCAGTCCAACCCCCTGCCAAGAAGCAGGAATATTGCATTCAAATCAGTGATCACCCCTAGAGTCAATCTGTTTTCCCAATTTTTTGTGGTAAAATGAGGTGCCTCGGCTTATATTCAGGTCGGCTTATACTCGAGTATATACGGTAAATACCCACCCCATATATAAAAGTATATAAAACGTGCACTTTCTCACAGATAAGCAGGAGTCCAGGGAAACACGAATGTTGTACTGTTGTCTGGTTTTCAGGCTGTATAGCCATGTTCTAGCAGCAAGTGGCGTCTATATAGTGGTGGAATATTCAGGGAAACCACACAACACCCCATTGACTCCGACTGTGAAAGCCTTTGACAATAGAATTATGAATTTTTCTGGTTATGAACATTGTGCAACACATGGTTAGAAGAAAGAAAACAATTTTTTTTCAGGAAGGAGGAAGCCTGTGGCCCTCAGTTTGCAACTGTTGTATTTTTGCAAATTCTAATTTTTGTTTCTGTGTTTGCTTACTGAACTGATTAACCAGAAGCGAATGGGAAACCTGTCTCAATAGCTTGGAAGGCACTCACTTCCAACTTTTTGATGTTGTGGGTGAGGGATTGGTCAGTTAGCTTGATTGAGAAGACGGGTCTTGGATTGTACCTCTCTTCCACATCATATATTTTTCTCTCTGAAAGGATCACAGCTTGTTTCCATGAAGGAGCGCAGTCTGTTGACTCTTCTCGGTGAGGTGCCTTCCCTTCTTGCATTGCCTCAAGGAATAATAATAATAATAATAATAATACTTTATTTATACCCTGCTACCACCTTCTGCCAACCTAGCAGTTCGAAAACATGCAAATGTGAGTAGATCAATAGTTACCGCTCTGGCGGGAAGGTAACGGCACTCCATGCAGTCATGCTGGCCACATGACCTTGGAGGTGTCTACCGACAACGCCGGCTCTTCGGCTTAGAAATGGAGATGAGCACCACACCCCAGAGTCAGACATGACTGGACTTAATGTCAAGGGACAACCTTTACCTTTACGTACCATCTCCCTATGGGACCCGGTGCGGCTTACATGAGACCAAGCCCAAAATACATCAAACACCATCAATAACACAACATTAATAAACAATCAATAAAATACAAATCATATAAATCACAAAACAAAACAACTATCAATAGTGACATATAAACAGTTTTAAAATGGCTGGGCCAAATGTAATAAATGAAAATTGAAAATATGCTGACGTGAAGAGGTAAAAAATATAACTGGATAGGATTTTTTAGAGAGAAATGAGGGAACAACAATCCATCCTAAGTCAGTATTAAAGTGCATTATGAGGGCACATTGCTGAGAGTTCTCCCATTCTGGGAATGCACACTGGAACAACCACATTTTCAGGCCCCTCCTAAAGACTGCCAACGTTGGAGCATGTCTAATGTCCCTGGGAAGTGAGTTCCAAAGTCGAGGGGCCACTACCGAAAAGGCCCTTTCCCTCGTCCCCACTAATCGAGCCTGCGAGGGAGGTGGGAGCGTGAGCAGGGCCTCTCCAGATGATCGAAGAGATCGCGTGGGTTCGTACACAGAAATGCGGTCATGTAGGTAGGCGGGTCCCAAACTATTCAGGGCTTTGTAGGTCAGAACCTGCACCCTGAATTGGGACCAGAAAATGAATGGCAATCTGCTAGGTCAAAATTCATGTTATGGTCTGTGGCTCCCCACTCTGGAATTCATTGCCTGGAGAGATCAGAAAAGCCCCTTCACTAGAAACATTAAAAAAGGACCTTAAAACCTGGCTCTTCCACTGCGCCTTTGGCGATTAGGTGCACAACATGACACTATTGCTCCCCTCAATGCTTCTGCCACTGGAGTACACACCCTCCAAATGTGAAGTTTAGTTCCACAACCCTGTGTGTGTTTTTAGATGTTTATAAAGTTGTTTATTATTATTTATTATAACCCATAACATGTATTTTGACACAGCACCAATAGATCTTCTTTGAAAGAAGCACCAATCTGTCTTTCAATTGCCTTGGAAGCCAAACAAACATTTCACAAGGATCTGAAATGTCTGTGGGCTGGAAGAGGGAAGGGAATTGCCCTCCAAGTAAGATTGACGGCTTGTGGAGGCCTCACCCGTCTTTGTGCCCGACTGCGGTCTTCATGCTGCTAAACATGTTTTACCGGAATGCCCACAATTTCCAAAGGCATGGCAGGCCTCACGGCATAACCAGCACAAACACTCTTGTATTGTCAAAGGTTTTCATGGCCGGAATCACTGCGTTGTTGTAGGTTTTTTCGGGCTATATGGCCGTGTTCTAGAGGCATTTTCTCCTGACGTTTCGCCTGCATCTATGGCAAGCATCCTCAGAAGCAGTGAGGTCTGTTGGAACTAGGAAAGTGGGTTTATATATCTGTGGAATGACCAGGGTGAGACTAAGAACTCTTGTCTGCTGGAGCTAGGTGTGAAGGTTTTTAAAAATCTAAAGTTACAACAGCAAAACAACAGAAGGGAAACAATCAGGGACAGGCATGTAGCCGGGGGGGGACGGTGGACTTGAGGGGCTTCAGCCCCCCCCCCCCCCCCCAAAATTCTCATGGTGGTTCGCAAAAAGGCCTTACTGGTGCATTATTTAAACTGTTACGTTTATTCATATCATGATCTGATCACCATACTCAATATATCCCATATGCATGGGGGTATTGGGGCAACGATACAAAGGTAGACCCTCTTTCACTCAGACTCAGCCCCCCCCCCCCCCGAATTAAAATCCTGGCTACGGGCCTGATCAGGGACATCTAATCACCTCTCAACAAAAGATTGCCCCAGGTACTGCCAGGCCATCAAATGCTAATCAAGGTGGTCAGTTGGATTAGATGCCCTCTGGGGGTCTCCTTCTCTGGAGGTTTTTGAACTGAGGCTGGATGGCTGTCTGTCGGGAAGGCTTTGATTGTGCCTTCCTGTCTGGCTGAAGGGATTTGGACTGGATGCCCTTTGAGGATCCCTTCTAACTTTGAGAAGAACTTCCTGACTGTGAGAGCCATTCAGCAGTGGAACTCTCTGCCCTAGAGTGTGGTGGGGGCTCCTTCTTTTGAGGTTTTTAAACAGAGGCTGGATGGCCATCTCTTGGGGGTGCTTTGAATGTGATTGTCCTGCTTCTTAGCAGAATGGGGTTGGACTGGATGGCCCACCAGGTCTCTTCCAACTCGACGATTCCAGTGGGATTTTAGTGGGAGCATTTTTCATGTGACACACCCGTGGACTACAGGTGACAGTGCAGTGTTTCTCAACCTGGGGGTCGGGACCCCTGGGGGGGGGGGTCATGAGGGGGTGTCAGAGGGGTCGCCAAACACCATTGGAAAACATATTTCTGATAGTCTTAGGAACCCTTTCAGCAGAGGAGGCTGAAGATCTCTCTGCCTGGCTTCTCTTCCCTTTTGGAAGCATTTTCTGTTGGTCACAGGAGTTCTGTTTGGGAAGTTTGGCCCAATTCTATCATCGGGGGGATTCAGAATGCTCTTTGCTTGTAGGCGAACTATAAATCCCAGAAATGCCAAGGTCTATCCCCCCCCCCCCCCCAAACTCCACCAGTGCTCACATTTGAGCATATGGAGCATTCATGCCAATTTTGGTCCAGATCCATCATTGTTTGAGTACACAGTGTTCTCTGGATGTAGGTGAACTACAACTCCAAAACTCAAAGTCAATGCCCACCAAATCCTTCCAGTATTTTCTGTTGTTTATGGGAGTTATGTGTGCCAAGTTTGGTTCAATTCCATCATTGGTGGAGTTCAGAATGCTCTGATTGTAGTTGAACTATAAATCCCAGCAACTACAACTCCCAAATGACATAATCGATTCCCCACCCAACACCACCAGTGTTCAAATTTGGGCCTATCGGGTATTTGTGCCAAATGTGGTCCAGTGAATGAAGATACATCCTGCATATCAGATATTTACATTATGCTTCATAACAGTAGCAAAATTACAGTTGTGTAGTTGTCATGAAAATAATTTGCTGATTGGGGGTCACCACCACATTAGGAACTGTATTAAGGGGTCGCGGCATTAGGGAGGTTGAGAACCACTGCAGTGCGAGCATTATTCATGTGACACACCCGTGGACTACAGGTGGCACACTAGTGTGTCCCAACGACACATCATTTGGAAAGCTCTTCTCCAAGCCATGGCTTGTCTGCAGAAGAGGAGAACTTCCCTTGAACCGTTTCTCTAAGTTTCCTCTTCCTGTTTGCAGGACTCTTTGGCATGTCGCTCCTTCCCTCTTCAGAGCTTTCTGTGGCTTCTCAGCCCGGCCAGACCGGTCGCCTCTTTGTTTACGCACTGACCTTGTAAACCATCATAGCCTTTCTTTGTAGAGCCGCCTGTTAATGGTGACCGTGGGTACGCAGCAGTCCCAATTAAAATGTAATGGATTTATAGGGTGCTCGAGGAAGTGAGTCATTGCACAGGGTTGGCGCAAGAGTTGTATGTAGCCCAGGCTCCCTCTTTGTTCCCCAGGCACTAGCCGTTATGAGTCATGCCGCGTCTGAACGGCATGACTCAGGTTAGCCGCTGATACCCGCCATGCATTTTGGGAATGCCCCTTTCAAGCCTGCAAAGCGAGTGGCCGTTGCTGCACCTTGTACTGGTAGATGCCTTAACTTGCCTTGTTCATGGGAGGTATGGCCAGTGGAGGCACCAGGCAAGGCCTTCACATACACACACAAAGGTTAGGCTGGCCTCTTTTTTCTAGGCAACGAGCAAAGGCACTGCACCACAGAAATAATATTGCAATGTTGCAGAAAAGGAGATCCAGAACGAAGAGAGTGGAGCATCACTGTCATGTGCAAAATGTGGGGGGTATGCCTTCTACACTCCATGGTGTGCATTCTGGAACAAAGAGGCATTTTTGACCCCTGAACATCAAAGACTGGGGTATTTATTTATCGTGCCAGGAGCAGACCAAACAGTTGCATTGCATTTTTAAGCAAACAGACAAACAAAACATAATGTTTGCAAGCTTGGCAGTTGATTAAATGTCCTTTGACCAGTCTCTGGCCACTTGGAGTGCCTCTGGTGTTGTCGCAAGAAGGTCCTCCCTGGTAGCCGATGTCTTCACTGTGTCTGGTTGTGATCCCCAGGTTGTGCCAGTCAGCTTTCGTATGATATTGTTTCTAGCACCCACTTTTTGCTTGATATTCAGGCAGTGCTTCTTGTAGGTAAGAGCACGGTCCAGAGTTACTCCCAGGTATTTGGGTGCATTGCAACGCTCCAGTGGGATTTATTTATTTATTTATTTGTCATGTCAGGGCAGCCAGTCAATTATATTACATTTCTAACAGAAGAAAACAAACAAACAGACAAAATACAAAATTTGTGAGTTTGGTAGATGATTAAATGTCCTTTGACCAGTCTCTGGCCCCTTGGAGTGCCTCTGGTGTTGCCGCAAGAAGGTCCTGCCTTGTGCATCATGTGTCAAGGCTCAGGTTGCATTGCAGCAGGTGGTCAGTGGTTTGCTCTTCTCCACACTCGCATGTCGTGGATTCCACTTTGTGGCCCCATTTCTGAAGGTTGGCTCTGTATCTCATGGTGCCAGAGCGCTGGCTGTTCAGCACCTTCCCAATCACCCAGTTTTCTGTGTGCCCAGGGGGGAGTCTCTCGTTTGGTATCAGCCATTGATTGAGGTCCTGGGTTTGAGACTGCCACTTTTGGACTCTTGCTTGCTGAGGTGTTCCAGTGAGTGTCTCTGTAGATCTTAGAAAACTATGTCTTGATTTAAATCGTTGAGGTGCTGGCTGATACCCAAACAGGGGATGAGCTGGAGATGTCTCTGCCTTGGTCCTTTCACTATTGACTGCTACTTCCAGGTGGATGTCAGGTGGTGCAATACCAGCTAAGCAGTGTAATTTCTCCAATGGTGTAGGGTGCAGACACCCCGTGATAATGCAGCATGTCTCAGTAAGAGCCACATCCACTGTTTTAGCATGGTGAGATGTGCCTACTCAGCAGCAGAGTAGCATAGCGCAAGAGCAGATGTCTTCACTGTGTCTGGTTGTGATCCCCAGGTTGTGCCAGTCAGCTTTCGTATGATATTGTTTCTAGCACCCACTTTTTGCTTGATGTTCAGGCAGTGCTTGTAGTATGTAAGAGCACGGTCCAGAGTGACTCCCAGGTATTTGGGTGCGCTGCAATGCTCTAGTGGGATTCCTTCCCAGGTGATCTTCAGAGCTTGGGATGCTTCTCTGTTCTTGGGATTGTAGGCACATGTCTGTGTTTTAGATGGGTTGGGAATCAGCTGGTTTTCCCTGTAATAGGCAGTAAGAGCACCTAGATCTTCGGAAAGCTTCTGTACTACCATTTCAAAACTTCCTGTTTGAGTGGTAATGGGATGCCTTCCCAGGTAATCCTCAGAGCTCGGGATGCTTGTCTGTTCTTAAGGTGAAAAACACATATTTGTTAGATGGATTAGGGATCAGCTGGTTTTCCCTGTCATAGGTAGTAAGCGCACCTAGAGCTTTGGAGAGCTTCTGTTCAACCATCTCAAAGCTCTCTGCTTGAGCAGGAATGGCACGATCATCAGCATAGATGAAACTCTCTGTCCCTTCTGGCAGTGGCTGGTCATTTGTGTCAATGTTGAACGTGGATGGGGCAAGCACGCTTCCCCTGAGGCAGGCCGTTCTTCTTTTTCCGCCATCTGCTTCTCTGGCCCTGGAACTCAACAAAAAAGCTCCTGTTTTGTAGCAGGTTTCCTATGAGGCAGGTGAGGTGGTCGTCCTTTGTGATATTATACATTTTTCTCAGGAGGAGGAG
Organism: Anolis sagrei; assembly: GCF_037176765.1. NCBI lineage: Eukaryota > Metazoa > Chordata > Lepidosauria > Squamata > Anolidae > Anolis > Anolis sagrei. The sequence continues at coordinate 1,640,610 of NC_090028.1, read as the reverse complement.
GTGGTTCGCAGTATCATAAGCCGCTGACAGGTCTATGAAGACAGCTCCTGTAATCTGGGGTGTTTTCTCTATATTCCAGCAGTTGAGGATCATGAGCAGGAGGGCCCTGATTCATTCATGCTCTGCTTATAGCCTCCGCACAGGCACTCTGCGCTGGACGAGAGAGACATTTCCTCGCATCCAACATTGTCCAACCTCATTGTAACGTTTGAATGGTCATAATGAGGGGAACAAGCAGATTCTCGTTAAGCACGAGCCCTGGAAGTACAAGAGCCTTTGGCTGCTTCCCAAGGAAACTTGGCTGCTTTTGAGATGAGTTGCTGGCAGAGCTGGTCCAGTGTTGGTGGGGGAGCTGGCAATGGGGCCTAGGAGTAGTGGCAGCACTGGCGCTGTGGGCGGCCATTGGCAGCACTCAGACCCAGGGCTTCCTGAAGTCCGAGTTGAACATTGGTGGCCTGGGCATCTCCCCCTTTGCAGTGGGCATGCGCCCGAGAGATGAGTTGCTGGGGAGAGTGCCATTGTGTGGACTTAGCACATCCTCCAGCTTGTTTTGGACATGGATTCTCTGGGTGCTGCCACTTGGTAGTTTCTGCAACATCTCTGCTTTACTTCAGACCTTTCATGTGTTCTTTCGATGCTAATCTGTGCCATGAGGCAGGCATAGATTAAAGGGAGTAAGTTCAGATGAATGTAATTTGATGTGGCATTTGGTTTACTGTATAAGTCTAGCTTTTCAGTCCCTTTTTTAGGCTGAAAAATCTCCCCTCGGCTTATACTTGAGTCAATGTTATTTACTATTTTACTCTGTTATTATATTATTTTTATTGCATTTATTATTTTACTCTATTTATTATTATTATTATTATTACATTTATTATTTTACTCTATTATTATTACATTTATTATTTTACTCTATTATTATTACATTTATTATTTTACTCTATTTATTATTGTTATTATTACATTTATTATTTTACTCTATTTATTATTGTTATTATAACATTTATTATTTTACTCTATTGTTATTACATTTATTATTTTACTCTATTATTATTACATTTATTATTTTACTCTATTATTGTTATTATTACATTTATTATTTTACTCTATTGTTATTACATTTATTATTTTACTCTATTATTATTACATTTATTATTTTACTCTATTTATTATTGTTATTATAACATTTATTATTTTACTCTTTATTGTAATTACATTTATTATTTTACTCTTATTACTGTTATTACTTTCCCATTATTTTACTCTATTATTATTTTTATTACATTTATAATTTTACTCTATTATTACATTTCCATTATTTTACTCTTTATTGTTATTATTATATTTATTCTTTTACTCTATTTATTATGGTTGTTTTTACATTTATTATTTTACTCTTTATTGTTATTATAACATTTATTATTTTACTCTATTGTTATTATTACATTTATTATTTTACTCTCTTATTACTGTTTTTACACTTATTATTTTACTTTCTTATTAACTGTTATTACATTTCCATTATTTTACTCTATTTATTATTGTTATTACATTTATTATTTCACTCCCTTTATTATTATTGGAAAGATATGTAAGCACATTTACATTGAAGAAGGTCAGAATAATGGTTTAATCAGAGTTGGACAGCTTTATCTAAAATAACAATTTTATGTAAATATTTTTGAATATTTACTCCACTGATGCTCAATTAATGTAATTTTATTGGTATCTGTTTTTATTTTGAAATTTACCTGTAGTGGCTGCATTTCCCACCCTCGGCTTATACTCGAGTCAATATGTTTTCCCAATTTTTTTGGTGGTAAAATTAGGTGCCTCGGCATATATTTGGGTCGGCTTATACTCGAGTATATACGGTAATTAGAAAATGATCATGTGATATAGTGTAACTGAATGGTATGTAAGAAGGCCTTATACATGAACTTGGTGATGGTGTTGTGCCTTTCTAGTTCATCTGGCCAGGAACAATGGTCAGGAGAAAATTGCTTTGTGGTTTCATCAGAGAACGAATCAACAAACAACATAACTGATGTGTAAATTGTGGAGCATGCCTAAAAATATTTGTAACAGAAATGACGTGAATGGTGTTATTGGGGATAGCACTGGAATATCTGACTAGGTTTTGGCTAAGAGTGCTTACAGGGGATGCTGCCATAATATTTTATCAATGGGAAGCTTTATGGAGGGACGTGTCAGAGTATTGACCCTTGCCAGCGGAAGGATTGCTAGATCAGCAGACACTGTGTTCAGAAATCAGGACTATGCAGGCGTTCAGTTACAACAGAAAACTTAGAAAGTTTTATTAAGTACATCTACACACTAGGGCTGGGCGATTTCATTCGTTAATTTCGTAATTCGTTATTAATTCGTTATTTTTTTTGATAACGAAGCGATATTGAACCATTCAGGAGCAACTAAAAAACGAAATGAATTTTTCCAATTCGTTTCGTAATCGTTTCGTTATTATTTCTGCATGTCTGGTGCAAGTTTTAGGGTTACTGTTTGTTTTCTCAGTGAAAAAAAATATAATTATCACACCAACAGTCAACAACAGAGGGAGAGGGAAGCTTCAGAAGTTCCCCCTGTCCCATTTGGAGGTTTTTTAGCGTATTGCGCGATCGCGGCCGCCATTAACGAATCGATTCGTAATCGATTCGTAATTGTTTCATAATTGTTTCGTAATTTCCGAAATTTCGTAAATTTCGAACTTTTTTAAAGAAAAATTTCGGAATTCTTTTAAAAATCGAAACGCAAAAACCCCCTAAAAACGAATCGAGTTTAGAAACAAATTTTTCCGTGGTTGCCCAGCCCTACTACACACGTCTATTCACAGCAAGCTACAGACAGGAACTCCTAGGCAAAAACAACACTCTCTGAACATGTGCTTATCTGACTTCTGGCTGAGACCAGTTCCTCCCTCTTCTTCCCAGCCAGAGAACGAACACGTTATCTCATTTCTGTCAAGGCTACATTTTCACTGCCTCAGTACAGTGTTTTCTAATACACAATTGAACAGAATAGAATCCATCTTGAAATCCATCTTAATCCATCTTGTATTACATAGAAGCACATTGAAAAACACACATGCATAACTAAATAATCCTGACAGGATGAAAGGAAGGCTCAGTTTCTGTTCTCCTTGCCTATTACTTGACAGAGGCAAGTGGTGGGGATGAGAGACAGGGCCTTCTCGGCAGTGGCCCTCCAGGGGGTCTGTGGAACTCTCTCCCTAAGGACATCAGGTTGGCCTCCTCCCTCCTGTCCTTTAGAAGACAACTGAAGACTTGGCTTTGGGACCTGGCATTCGATTAGTGGACAGCTGCAATTGGAAAGAAGACTTAGGATATCTGCAACATTGGATTTACCCTGATTTGGATTTGGTTTTAATTGGCATGTTTAATGAGCTGTATAATGTGTTTTTAATTATTTTTAATGTTTTAAATGTAATTTTTGATTGTTTATGTCAGGGGTTGTCAAACTTTTTAAACAGAGGGCCAGGTCACAGTCCCTCAAACTGTTGGAGGACCAGATTATGATTTGAAAAAAATATGAATGAATTCCTATGCACAGTTGTTCATTCGTTCAGTCGTCTACGACTCTTCGTGACCTCATGGACTAGCCCACGCCAGAGCTCCCTGTCGGCCGTCACTACCCCCAGCTCCTTCAAGGTCAGTCCAGTCCCTTCAAGGATGCCATCCATCCATCTTGCCCTCGGTCGGCCCCCTCTTCCTTTTTCCTTCCACTTTCCCCAGCATCATTGTCTTCTCTAGGCTTTGCTGTCTCCTCATGATGTGGCCAAAGTACTTCCACTTTGTCTCTAGTCTCCTTCCCTCCAGTGAGCAGTTGGGCTTTCTTTCCTGGAGGATGGACTGGTTGGATCTTCTCGCAGTCCAAGGCACTCTCAGCACTTTCCTCCAACATCACAGTTCAAAAGCATCGATCTTCCTTTGCTCAGCCTTCCCTAAGGTCCAGCTCTCACCTCTGTAGGTGACTACAGGGAATACCATGGCTTGGACTAGGCAATGGATCTTGGTTGCCAGTCTGATGTCTCTGCTCTTCACTATTTCGTCGAGACTGGACATTGCTCTCCTCCCAAGAAGGAAGCGTCTCCTGATTTCCTGGCCACAGTCTGCATCTGCACTCATCTTTGCACCTAGAAATACACAGTGCACAGATCTTATTTGTAGTGCAAAAAACACTTATAAACAATACAATAATTAAAATGAAGAACAATTTCAACAAATATAAACTTATTAGTATTTCACTGGGAAGTGTGGGCCTGCTTTTGGCTGATGAGATAGGATTGTTGTTGTTTGCTTTCAAGTCATTTCAGACTTAGATTGACCCTGAGCGAGGTCCGCATAAATGACATTGGAGGGCCGTATCCGGCCCCCGGGCCATAGTTTGAGGACACTTGGTTTATATGCATCATATGATACTTGTGTGAGGCCGCCCTGAGTCCCCCTTAGCAAGGAGAAGGGTGGGGTAGAAATGCATGAAATAAAATAAAATAAACAAATAAGTGACACAGGCTCCTTGTATTTTACTTGTGGATATTTCCAGGTGTTAATGGGTCCCTAGATTGTGGCAAAGCAGCTCAGGTATCTAGACAACGGAACCAACCGAGGCAGGTGCAGCTGATGGATTCGGACCCAACTGACTCCTCCAGACAACATGGAAATTAATATTTTAGTTCAGCGGTTCTCAACCTGGGGGTCGCAACCTCCAAGGGGGTCGTTTGGCCATTGCGGAGGGGTCGCGAGGCCACCTCCTTTGGTCCCGCTCCCCCCAAGGCTTTGCACAAGGCCAGGCCTCACGCAAAGCCTCCCTTGCCTGCCTCGCACTCTCTAAAATAATTTTATGGTTGGGGGTCACCACAGCATGAGGAACCCTATTTAGGGGTCACAGTGTTAGAAAGGTTGAGAACCACTGTTTTAGTTTATCTTTTCTATGACATTCGCATACAAAACCAGTCCCTGCACTGGTTTGGGGGGGACTCTGCCAAAACTAATGCTCTCTTTCTTCCCTTCCTCTCTCATCGTACGCAGATTGTGAATCGGCACGGTCCCGAGGCAGACAGGCATTTACTACGCTGTCTATTCTCTCATGTGGATTTTAGTGGCGATGGTAAAAGTAGCGGCAAAGATTTCCACCAGGTAAATTCCACACTTGGGGGAAAAAAAATCTGATTTGTTTGTTTGTGTATTTATTTATTATTTTCTCCTTTTTTGTGGTGGTTCTTTTCATATTGGGGCTTCACTAACAAAATCCATGGTGAGGACTCCTTCAGGAAAATCATGGTGCAGTGCTTTCACTGTGACAAAAGTCCAGGAATCAATATTATTTTGTGAGATCTTGAACAATAGGGCAGCCCATTAAGTTGAAAATTAAAATAAGTGCTCGCTATTAGACGTACGCACGAACTGCTGTAACTATTGTCATTGCGTAAACAGTCAGCAAAGAGTTGGGTTACCTATGAGCTTGTTTTGATGGCAGAATGCCACCTTTAAAGCTGTGTATTTGAGCCTTGTTTTTCAGAAAGTCCTGATAAACAAGGTTGTTAACTAAATACCATAACACTTGTCTAAAGGGCATAGTAATTATTTGACTTGCTTATATATCTTTAGCAAATGTTCTGTTGATTGTGTATTGTGTTCATAGCAGTGTTTGTGATGCAGGCTAAGATATGCCTGATCTAGACATCCGTCTGAAAGTAAAACTGTCCTGTTCGGTGTCCAGCGTCATGTTATGATATTTGTGAAGCAAAATATAGTTTGCAGTAGTTTGTGAAAAATATAGTTTATAGTAGTTTGTGAAAATATAGATGGAAGTAGTTCGTGAAAATATAGTTTGAAGTAGTTTGTGAATATGTACTTGGAAGTAGTCTGTGAAAATATAGTTTGAAGTGGGTTGTTGTAGGTGTTTTCGGGCTATATGGTCATGTTCTAGAAGCATTCTCCTGACGTTTTGCCTGCATCTATGGCAAGCATCCTCAGAGGAAGTGAGGTGGATGCTTGCCATAGATGCAGGTGAAACGTCAGGAGAGAATGCCTCTAGAACATGGCCATATAGCCCGAAAAAACCTACAACAACCAAGTGATTCCGGCCATGAAAGCCTTCGACAATAGTTTGAAGTAGTTTGTGAAAATATAGTTTTAAGTAGTCTGCAAAATATAGTTGGAAGTAGTTTGTGAAAATATAGTTGGAAATAGTCTGTGCAAAATATAGTTTGAAGTAGTTTGTGAAAATATAGTTGGAAGTAGTCTTGTGCAAAATATAGTTTGAAGTAGTTTGTAAAAATATAGTTGGAAGTAGTTTGTGAAAATATAGTTTGAAGCAGTTTGTGAAAATATAGTTTGAAGTATTTTGTGAAAATATAGTTTGACGCAGTCTGCAAAATATAGTTGGAAGTTGTCTTTGAAAAATAGTTTGAAGTAGTTTGTAAAAATATAGTTGGAAGTAGTCTGTGCAAAATGTAGTTTGAAGTAGTTTGTGCAAAATATAGTTGGAAGTAGTTTGTGCAAAATATAGTTGGAAGTAGTTTGTGCAAAATATAGTTTGAAGTAGTTTGTGCAAAATGTAGTTGGAAGTAGTTTGTGCAAAATATAGTTGGAAGTAGTTTGTGCAAAATATAGTTGGAAGTAGTTTGTGCAAAATATAGTTTGAAGCAGTTTGTGAAAATATAGTTGGAAGTAGTCTGTGCAAAATGTAGTTGGAAGTAGTTTGTGAAAATATAGTTGGAAGTAGTCTGTGCAAAATGTAGTTTGAAGTAGTTTATGAAAATATAGTTGGAAGTAGTTTGTGAAAATATAGTTTGAAGTACCGTATTTTCTGGCGTATAAGACTACTTTTTAACCCAAGAAAATCTTCTCAAAAGTCAGGGGTCTTCTTATACACCGGGAGTAGACTTATATCCTGGGACTAGTCTTATACACCAGGCGTAGTCTTACATGATGGGAGTAGTGTTATATAGCGGGTGCTGAAACTTCCAATCCAGATTGGAGAATCTGTGGGTACCACATATGGTGGGGGGAGCTCAAAAATGGCAGTGGCCGTGTCCCTACCATATGCAGCGACTGTATGAAAGCATTAGGGGCAACACTGTACAAGTACGGAAGAAGAAAATCCATTCACCAGAATTCGTGGACTTTACACAGTCCCAATGGTGAGGTGAAGGGTGGAGCAAGCTGCAGATGTCCGGGGTGCCCGGGGTATGGAAAAAAGAGATAGAGTGGCTCTGGGCCCAGAAAAACACGCCTCTTTTACCTGTCTGGCCCGTCCTTGTATCCTAATACCGTCCCTCCTCCTCTGCCTCTCAGATCTTGCTCCTGAAGTCTGCAGTGAAACAGTGCAGGTGCGCATGTGCGAGATCTGAGAGGCAGAGAAGGAGGGACAGTAATAGGAAAATTACCAAATTGGATGTTTTTGAAATTTTATTTGGTGTGCGTTGGAAGAGGGGTAGTCTTATATGGCGAGTATATCACAAACTCTGTATTTTAACTGGAAAAGTTGGGGTTCGTCTTATATGCCCAGTTGTCTTATATGCCAGAATATACGGTAGTTTGTAAAAATATAGTTGGAAGTATTTTATGAAAGTGTAGTTGGAAGTAGTCTGTGCATAAGTTGAGGTGCATTCCTTAGCTATGTGGCATGCCTTAAGGCCAGCATGGGCAAACTTGGTCCTCTCTCCATGCGTTTTGGACTTCAACTCCCACAATTCGTGGCCTCAGCCCCTTTCCTTTTCCCTCTCAGCCGCTTAAGCGGCTGAGAGGGAAAAGGAAAGGGCCTGAGGCCACGAATTGTGGGAGTTGAAGTCCAAAACACCTGGAGGGAGGGCCCAAGTTTGCCCATCCCTGCCTTAAGGACGATAGTCTTGTTACAACAGCCTCCTCTTTCCTCCCCAGACCCAGTTTCTGATCCAGGAGTGTGCGTCATTGATTACGAAGCCAAACTTTATTTCGACACTGTCCTATGCGATTGAAAATCCATTGCACTATCAGAAGGTGGGTATGAACCTGGCTACAGAGCGACTATTGTGAATGCATCAAAGCAGAACCTTAGTATGTTGTGAATGGAGAGCTTGGCCGTAGTAGCGAGGAGGGAGCAAATGTGGTTATCTTGGTAGCGCCGGGAAATGCCGCCCACGGATGCTTAGCTTTTTGTTGCTCACCCCACAGAGCCTTTTGGTGACCATTCCAAGTGTAACTCTTCCATTTCTTCTCCTTTCAGAGTCTTAAGCCTTCACCCCATCTTTTTACCCAGCTGAGCAAAGTTATCAAATTAAGCAAGGTTCAAGAGGTGGGTGAGCTCGTTCTGTTTTGAAACATTAGCTGCTTAATGGCGGGATCAGAATTTGGCAGACTGGCAAATGCAACTTTGGGGTGACTATTTGGACTTCTGACTTCTTCTGTTTGCTTGCAGGTTATTTTTGGCCTTGCTTTGCTCAATTCCTTCAATCCAGATCTGCGAGGTTTTGGTAAGAGGCATTTACATTTTATTTTTTATCTATATAAATAAAAAAAATGTAATGTTCATTTGTGGGATTAACAGAACTCAAAAACCAATGGACGAATTGACACAAAATTTGGACACTATACTCCTAACAGACGAACAAGTGACCATCACTCATACCCCCCCCCCCCAAAAAAAAACAGCTGAAAGGATTTAAAAATCCAAAAAGCTAAATAAGGAAGGAAAAGGGAGAGAAGGAAGGGGAGAAAGAAGAAAAGAGAGGAGGAAGCATGGAAGCAAAGAGTGAAGAAAGGAAGGAAAGAGGTAGAGAAGGAAGAAAGGAGAGAAAGAGAATGAGAAGAAAAAGAAGGGAAGGAAACAAAGAGGTAGCAAAGGAAGGAAGAAGAGAAGGAAAGAAAAAAGGAAAGGAAGATAAGAAGGGGAGCGAAGGAAGAAGGGAAGGAAAGAGAAAAAGGGAAGGAAGGAAGGATGGAAGCAAAAAGCAAAGGAAGGAAGGAAAGAGGTAGAGAAGGAAGAATGGAGAGAAAGAATGAAAAGAAGAAGGGAAGGAAAGAAAGAGGTAGAGAAGGAAGGAGAGAAGGAAAGAAAAAAGGAAAGGAAGATAAGAGGGAGCAAAGGAAGAGAGAAAAACAGGGAAGGAAAGAAGGAAGGATGGAAGCAAAAAGCGAAGGAAGGAAAGAGGTAGAGAAGGAAGAAAGGAGAGAAAGAGAATGAAAAGAAAAAGAAGGGAAGGAAAGAGGTAGGGAAGGAAGGAAGGAGAGAAGGAAAGAAAAAAGGAAAGAAAGATAAGAGGGGGAGTGAAGGAAGAAGGAAAAGAAAGAGAAAAAGGAAGGAAAGAAGGAAGGATGGAAGCAAAAAGCGAAGGAAGGAAAGAGGTAGAGGGATGAAAAGAAAAAGGGGGAAGGTCAGAAGTAGAGAAGGGAAGAAGGAAAGAAGAAAAGGGAAGGAAGGAGGGAGGGAGCAAAGGAAGGAGGAAAAGAAAGAGAGAAAAAGGGAGGGAAGGTTGCCCACAGCAACGCATGGTGGGTATAGCTAGTTTATTATATATTTAAAACATTTATATTCTGCCCTTCTCACCCCGAAGGGGACTCAGAGCGGAGCACAGCATATCTATGGCAAACATTCAATGCCGGGACAAGAATTTATATACGCATACATAACCATAAACATTAAAAACATTTATCTCAATATTAAAATATACCATTTAAAACCGTCCTGGTCATCTGCATCAAATCTAATTGGCCTGGTCATCTTTCCTATTGCTGCTTTCATTCCCTGTCCCAAAAGCCTGATCCCACGGCCATGTTTTGATCTGCAATGTCATTGGAAAGAGGGCCATGGGTGTCTCCTGAGCTGTTTGTGGAAGTGGGAGCTTGTCTGTGGAAGTGGACACCCCAGCCACACATACACACACATATGCATATTTCCCCTTTTATTGGGTGTATAGATATATTATGTGTATGTATATTTATTTTCAACATTTATATGTCGCCCTCTCTCACCCCAGAAGGAGATTCAGAGCATATTACCATAATATAATATATTGTATTTACACATTACTTGTAAGCCGCTCTGAGTCCAGGGGACGCCTGGATGATTTGATGTTTTTATCATCCTGCTATGCTAATAATATAATGTAATACAATATACTGCAATAAATATGTGCTGTCTAGGCTTTTTTTTCCTCCCCTGGGGCCATTCTGCTAACTTTTTCCTCCCTCTTTGTTTTTCCGAAGCTGCTCAGTTCATTAAACAGAAACTTCCTGATCTCCTGCGTTCGTACATTGACGCGGACGTCAGCGGAAATCAAGAAGGTGGCTTCCAAGACATTGCCATAGAGGTCCTGCACCTCCTCCTCTCTCACCTTCTCTTTGGGCAGAAGGGAGCCTTCGGGGTCGGGCAGGAACAAATCGACGCTTTCCTCAAAACATTACGTAGAGGTAAGGTGGCCGTTGGGGCACCTCGGCTTGAAACCCCTTGTCTTCCGGGGGAAGGTGTTTTGGGGAGGGAGCGCGTTTACTACTTCCAAAAACAAGAAAAATGTGGTTTTTCAAAACACAAATCCTGTGGTGGAAATTTGCCACATCCATGCTGGTTCTGTAGTTGTTTGTGCCCCAGAATGCAGATTATTACAAGGATGTTGGCACAAGATGTACAACCTGTGTGTGTGTGTGTAGTAGGCCAGAGTGTGTCTTTAGGTAGGTCTACAATTGGTCTTTTAAGTCACCAAAGGGCTCCTTAAGAGGTCCCCCTTGACAGATGTGTGATTGGGTTGCTGTGAGTTTTCCGTGCGCTCTGGCTATGTTCCAGAAGCATTCTCTCCTAACGTTTCGCCCACATCTATGGCAGGCATCCTCTGATGTTGAGGGGTCTGTTGGAAACCAAGTCAGCGAGGTTTATCTGTAGAATGCCCAGGGTGGGGGAAAATAATAAATCATAATAATAATCTTTATTTATACTCCGCCACCATCTCCCTGATGGGGACTCAGAGCAGCTTACATGAGGCCAAGCCCAAACAACAATTACAATAAAGAAAAAACCAAAACACAAACTGAAAAACGCAAACAATAAACAATAACATCATATTTACATTAAACATATGCATACATAACAATGTAAAAATTACAATAAGCACCGGCACAATAACAATGGGCGGGCTACATGTAATGATTAAAAGACAAACTGATTAAAACTAATTAAAAACTCGGACAAGATAAAAGAGAGAAGCAGATAGTTTGCGGAGGAGACCTCATTTGGGGGGGGGGGGGGCTGTTGTGGAAGCAGGCTTTCCCAGGGGGACGACGATGACGAATACTCCGATGACAGAACTTGTGGCTGAGCAATAACGTGCAATTGTATTCCCACTCATCAAAAGCGCAGCGCAAGAGCCGGGTTTTAAGGTCCTTTTTAAACGTTTCTAGGGAAGGGGCTCTTGTCTCCTAGAGGTATGTGTGAATGTGATGATTCTTCAGATGCGTGATTCTCCAGGGCAGTACAAGCCTTGCAAAACTTGCTGTAAATCCCCAGTCTCATCAGTTCAGTGCTCATTTCACCTTATAGTTTTAATCTGCATTTTACCTTTGTGTAATTTGTTAAATGTATATTAATAGTGTTTTGTTTTACTTTGCTGTTGTACCCTCTCCCAAGCCTTAAGGAGAGGTGGCTAATAGTAATAAATTATTACTATTATAATAGTATATTATAATGATGGTGCAGCGGTTTAAACTGCTGAGTTGTGGAACTTGCTGACTGAAAAGTCTGGTTCGAATCCAGGGAGCGAGGTTAGCTGCCGCTGTTAGGCCCAGCTTTTGCCAACCTAGCACTTCAAAAATATTCAAATGTAAGTAGATCAATAGGTAATGTCGCTCCATACAGTCATGCCAGTGGCCACACAACCTAGGAGGCGTCTACGGACAACGCCGGCTCTTAGGCGTGAGAACCACCCCTCAGAGTCAGACACAACTAGACGTAATGTCAGGGGAAACCTTTACCTTTTTTACTACTAGTATTTTGGTTATAATAATTATTATAATCATCACCATCCATCCCAAAACCTCATCATAACACATGTTTAAAGTTTCAATACCTTTAGCAATCTTAAGAAGGGGAAGAGAGCAGCCTTAAAAGCAGCTCGCTTGTGTATAACCATATAAAATCTTTGCAATGCTAAGGATTTATTTGTTTGTTTTTGTTTTTGCAATTATAGAAAACACTGCAAGGTGGTAATTATTAGCTAGTGTTATTTGCTATGAGTTAAGACACTCCAGTTAGGAAACTATTCTACTGGTAGGCTCTGAAATGAATAATTTTCCACAGGGCTCGTGCTTTCCTCGTCTGCAGAATGCGCAAACTAGTAACTATGAATCCCAAAACTAAAAACATTTGTGTATGAAATAGGCAGGGCTTTGTTGTTCCGCTTTGTGCTTTTGGAGACCATACGATGGCGAAGTGCTCTGTCTGTTTAGATTTCCCCCAGGAACGCTGCCCCGTGGTGCTTGCACCACTCCTGTACCCTGAAAAACGGGACATCCTAATGGACAGGATCCTGCCGGACTCTGGAGGGATAGCCAAGACCATGATGGAGAGCTCTCTGGCGGACTTCATGCAGGAAGTGGGCTACGGCTTCTGTACAAGGTGCGCGGGGGGCCCTTTCCCAGAGGCGCGGGGGATTGACTCGGAATCCCATGAAGCATGAACTATATTATGGTCTATATATGGTTATTTTTAGTGTGGAAGAATGTCGCAACATCATCACGCAGTTTGGCGTTGGAGAGGTCACGGCTGCCCAGGTCGCCCGGGTGTTGGGGATGATGGCGCGCACTCACTCAGGGCTGACGGATGGCATCCCTTTGCAGGTGAGTGCCCTTGGTGCGTGGTGCTTTGCACACGTTGAATGGGTCTGAGCAGGAGTTCCCTGGTGTTTGAGGTGGGCCGAAGGGGAGTCCAACCTGAAACCCGTGAGAGCAGCTGCCTAACTCAGCTCCATCTCGGTAGTCTTCTTCTAGGGCTCTGCTTTGCTCGTGGTGATGCTCAGCCATGTTCCCAGGTGATACCACAGCATCTGATCTCCCATGTTCCTTATGATGTTGCTATTACGTGACAGGCTTCCAGATTTTGGTGTCTAGCGACATCACAAGCCTTTTAACTTGACTAAAGTGTTGGTAGATTTCAGTTTGTCTTAATTTTATCATTATTATTTTTATTTATTTATTTATTTACATTATTTATATCCTGCCCATATCAGCCCGCAGGTGACTCAGGACGGTCTACTTATCGGCACAATTCGATGCTATCAAAAAGCAAAAACAATTAAGTGCATTTAGACAAAAAAGACAGTGCAATAACAATTTAAAAAGAGCTATATCCTCTCATTCCAATCCTCATCCGTCTTTAGTTTCCATAATCAAGAAGCAAATCCCGTATTTTATTTTATTTTATTTTATTTTATTTTACTGAAGCTCAGAAATTGATACAAATACCAGATGACGGAGAGAACAATTATAATTAATAATTAAAAGTTTTAACAACCTTGACAGGAAAAATTTGGAAGTCAACAACCAACAACTTTTAATTTTTATTTGTTTTTCTTTTTTACCTTTGTTTTCTCTTTTTCCTTCTTTCTTTTTTTTCTTTTTCAAGTTCTAGGGTGAGAAAAATTATAATTAATAATTAAAAGTTTTAACAACCTTGACAGGAAAAATTTGGAAGTCAACAACCAACAACTGTTTATTTTTATTTGTTTTTCTTTTTTACCTTTGTTTTCTCTTTTTTCTTCTTTCTTTCTTTCTTTTTCAAGTTCTGTGGCGAGAACAATTATAATTAATAATTAAAAGTTTTAACAACCTTGACAGGAAAAATTTGGATGTCAACAACCAACAACTTTTTATTTTTATTTGTTTGTCTTTTTTACCTTTGTTTTCTCTATTTCCTTCTTTTTTTTTCTTTTTCAAGTTCTACAGCAAGAACAATTATAATTAATAATTAAAAGTTTAACAGCTTTGACAGGAAAAATTCAACCAACAACTTTTTATTTATTTATTTATTTATTTATTTTACCTTTGTTTTCTCTTTTTCCTTCTTTCTTTTTTTCTTTTTCAAGTTCTGCGGTGAGAACAATTATAATTAATAATTACAAGTTTTAACAACCTTGGAAGTCAACAGCCAACAACTTTTTATTTTTATTTATTTATTTGCCTTTTTTCTTTTTTCTTTTTCAAGTTCTACTTTCTCATGATTTTTCCCCATTTATTTTTTGCCTTCCCGACCCAGTTTTCCTAAATTTTTCTACCTCAATTTTTTTCTCCCTTTTAGCAACAGGGATCTCCCTTTTTATTTTTCCCCCCTCCCTACATAGTATTCCTTCCCGTTCCCCAAACGTTCCACCCCCCTTTCCCCCAAAATCCACACCCTGAGATTCCCTTTTTCTTTCCTTTCAAAAATAAATAAAAACTATTTTTTAAAAAGAAATTGACACTGTTTGATATCCTAAACTCTTTGCCCAAACATTTGCCTCGCAGTCCATCTCTGCTCCGGGAAGTGGGATCTGGAGTGACGGGAGAGATAAGAACGATGGCGCCCAAACCCACACGTGGAATGTGGAGGTCCTGATTGATGTGCTGAAGGAGCTGGTACGTTGGCCCTCTTGTTGAGCTTGGGGGAAATGGAGAGCCAGAAAGGGGGTTGCTTCACAGAGGGTGGGTTTCCTGAAGGGATGTAACCTCTACAAAGGAAGCCCGAGATATCCATATTTCCTCAAGTCTTATGTGCCATTGAATCTAATGCGGACCTCAACTTGCAACGATCTGAAACCAAAAAAAGTATATGCTGGAGAATGTAATGCGCGGTGGCAAAGAGTACACTCTTTATCATTTGGCCACAAAAGGTGTTCATTTCGGGTGCTGTCTACTTAGGACTCCTAGATTGTAGATAAGGAGGAAGCGGATGTAAAGCAAGAGTCTATGATATTTTAATATGTATTATTTAGATAGTAGACTGTGACTCCTTAAAGGAACTATACTATCAGTTAAATGATTATGGAACATTAATAGATAGAAAGTATAGCACTGTATGCAACAAACACTTGCAAATGTATGTCTACTTAAATAAAAAATTTAAAAAGTAAAAAAAAAACCAAAAAAACCCCCACAAAGGGTTGGAATGCAAATGTATATCTACTTAAATAAAAAAAAAGTTTAAAAAACCCACCAAAACAAAAGGTTAGAATGCAAATGTATATGTACTTAAATAAAAAAAAATTAAAACTTAAAAAAACACACACACAAAAACAAAGGGTTGGAATGCCAAAGTTTCCAGCAATTGAAAGGAAAGCCTTGGGGTGCATCTCAGCTGTAGAATGAACCCACTTTAATTGCCCTGGCTCCATGGTATGAAAACATGTAGTTTTACTCTACCAAAGAGTCCGGATGCCTCAGCAAACTACAAATCCCAGGATCCCATCGCATTGAGCCGGGGCCATTAAATTAGAAGTGACGTCCCTCAAATAGGAGCTTCAAAAACTTCCCCTTTTGCTTTGGCTGAGAATTAAGATTACTATATTATGCGAATCTAATGCACACCCTAATTTTGGAACGGTAATTTAGACCAAAAAAGGTGAGCATTAGAATTGCATAAATACAGATACATTCAAGGTTGCTCTTAGGAAATTCATGTGGTAGCGGGTTCTGATGTATATGTGTCTATGTTACGGTGCGCTCTTGCTCTCTGCAGAACCCAGCCTTGAACTTCAAGGAGGTGACGTACGAACTGGACCATCCGGGGTTTCAGATCCGCGACAGCAAGGGCTTGCAGATTGTGGTGTACGGCGTCCAGCGAGGGCTGGGATTGGAGGTCTTCCCTGTTGACCTCATCTACAGGCCTTGGAAACACGCAGAAGGCCAGGTAAAACTTTCCACGTGTGTTACCTGCATATGAAGAAGGGGAGGGGTCACTAAAGTCAGGAATTCTCATTGCAGGGCAGCACAAATGGACGGAAACTCAGGGGGAGGGGGCATGAGGGATGTCCTCCTTTAACTATCTGATCTGACGTGCATGGCCTCTCTTGGGGAACCCATTCCTGGTGGGAGAATTAGCCCAAAGCTATGGGCAAATCCAGGCAGATGCGGCCCCTTGGGCTTTTTTCTCAGGCCCTCCTCTCTCTCACCATCCTACCCTTCTTTTCATCATTCCTTCGTTCTCTTTTCCCATCCATCCATCCTTCCCTTCCACCCTTTTGTCCTTTCCTCCTTTTTTGTCTATCCTTCCTTCTCTCTTTCCTTCCTCCTTGCCACCCTCCCTTCTCTCCCTCTTTCTTCCATTCTTCTCTTCCACCCTTTTGTCCATCCTCCCTCCCTCCCTCCTTTCCTTCCTTCTCTTTTGTCTTTCTTTTCTTCTCTCTTTCCTTTATCCTTTCCTTCCCTCCCTCCCTTTCCTTTTGTTCTTCCTTCCTTCCCTCTTTCCTTCTCCTCTCCCTCCTTCTCCTTTCTCCTTCCGTCCTTCCTTCCTTCTCTCTTTCCTTCCTCCTTGCCACCCTCCCTCCCTTCTCTTCCTCTTTCACCTTCCTTCCTTCCTTCCTTCCTTCCTTCCTTCCTTCCTTCCTTCCTTCTGTCTTTCCTCCCTCTACCTCTTTCTCCTTTCTTTCCTTCTTTCTCTTTTGTCTTTCTTTTCCTCTTTCCTTTATTCTTCCCTTTCCTTCTCTCCCCTTCTCCTCTCCCTCTTTCTCCTTCCATCCTTCCCTTCCTCCTTTTCCTCCTGCCTTCTTTCTCTCTTTCCTTCTGACCTTCCTTCCTTCTCTTTTGTCTTTCTTTTCTTCTCTCTTTCCTTTATCCTTCTCCTTCCTTTCCTCTTTCCTTCTCCTCTCCCTCTTTCCCCTTCCATCCTTCCCTTCCTCCCTTTCCTCCTTCCTTCCTTCCTTCCTTCCTTCCTTCTCTTTTGTCTTTCTTCTCTTTCCTTTATTCTTCCCTTCCTCCCCTTCCTTTCCTTTTGTTCTTCCTTCCTTCCCTCTGTCCTTCTCTTCTCCCTCTTTCTCTTTCCTCCCTCCTTTCCTTTCCTCCTTCCTTCCTTCCTTCTCTCTTTCCTTCCTTCCTTCCTTCCTTCCATCCCTGGGCAGCCAGGCCTCTTAGCAGGGAGTGCTAGCATGTGTCCCCCAAGTTAGAAAGTTTACCCAGGCCTGGTCTAGAAGTTAGATGGAGAAGCGATAGGCTTGCCTAAGAATGTGAGTGGGGACATTTTGGATTCAGTGGATAAAACATGACCTCCCCCTGGCTGATGAATCCATTCTTCTTTTACTTTTTGCAGCTCTCGTTTATCCAGCATTCCCTCATCAACCCGGAGATTTTCTGTTTTGCCGACTACCCCTGTCACACGGTTGCCACCGATATCTTGAAAGCACCACCTGAGGATGACAATCGAGAAATTGCCACGTGGTAAGCGGCATGACTTTCCTCAAGAGTGCTTATATTGAGAAGTTTGTGCATATGTAGAAGTATCTCAAACGCAGTGGCTTCTATACTCAAGGAAATGCCTTCTGACAGCTGTTTGAGAGGAAGACCTGTGTCTCTAAGTAATCCTCTTAGCCAAGCGAGGAGATGTCGCAAGGATGGGCCACTTGGGTTGGAGTATTCCATCGACTTATATTTAAGATGGTTTTGGCTTATTTACTTGTTGTGTCAGAAGCAAGTTGAGGGTACACTTAACAAGTACTTAAAAACACAGTTTAATAGCTTGGCATGATGCTAAGTGTCCTTTGACCAGTAGCTTGGCCACTTGGAGTGCCTCTGGTGTTGCCGCAAGAATGTCCTCCATTGTGCATGTGGCAGGACTCAGGTTGCATTGTAGTCAGTAGTCTGTGTTTTTCTCTTCTCCACACCCACATTTCGAGGACTCCACTTTGTGACCTCATTTCTTAAGGTTGGCTCTGCATCTCGTGGTGCCAGAGCACATTCTGTTCAGCGCCTTCCAAGTCATCCTGTTTTCTGTGTGCCCACCGGTCTCAGCCACTGAGCTAGGCAGAGGCAGAGATTTCCTCTTCGTCTGTGAAAGATGCACATATGGGTTTTTTCCTGCGCATGCGCAGTTGTTTCGTAACCTTCTAGAATCTTAAACATTTTGGCGGAGGCCCCACCCACTCTCCCCAATACTATAAATGCTCCTGGCGGGGACTACACCTTAGTTCCTTTTTCTGCGCTCAGCAGCTCTAGGAACTTCTCTAATCTTGTGTCTGGTTGTGATCCCCAGGTTGTGCCAGTCAGCTTTCACACTATATTATTTCTAGCACCCACTTTTTTGCTTGATATTCAGGCAGTGCTTCTTGTAGGTCAAAGAACAGTCCCGAGTTACTCCCAGATACTTGGGTGTGCTGCAATGCTCCAGTGGGATTCTTTCCTAGGTCATCTTCAGAATTCAATATGCTTGTCTGTTCTTAAGATGAAAGGCATATGTCTGTGTTTTAGAATCAGCTGGGCTCCCCTGTAATAGGCAGTAAGATCACCTATAGCTTTGGAGAGCTTCTGTTCAACCATTTCAAAGCTCCCTGCTTGAGTAGTGATGGCACGATCATCAGCACAGATGAAACTCTCTGTCCCTTCTGGCAGTGGCTGGTCATTTGTGTAGATGTTGAACATGGATGGAGCAAGCACGCTACACAGAGGCAGGCCGTTCTTCTGTTTCCGCCATCTGCTTCTCTGGCCCTGGAACTCAACAAAGAAGCTCCTGTTTTGTAGCAGGTTTCCAATGAGGCGGGTGAGGTGGTCGTCCTTTGTGATACTATACATTTTTCTCAGGAGGAGGCAGAGGTGGTTCACAGTCTCATAAGCCACTGACAGGTCTATGAAGACAGCTCCTGTGATCTGCTGCCTTTCAAAGCCATCTTCTATGTGCTGAGTCAGGTTCAGCACTTGCGATGTGCAGCTTTTGCCTTTCCTGAAGCCAGCTTGCTATGGAATCAGGCAGGGGTCTATTTTTTTCCATAATTCTATGCAAAATAAGTCTCTCCAGAACTTTATAGGAGTGCTACTTACCTGGGTATAAAAACACCTCAGGGCTATGATGTCCTAGCTGGTGACGCACAGAAAGATGTAGCTAAAAGCTTGTATATATTTAGAAGTGTGCAATTGGATCGCCTTTTAGGATACCCCAAGGCAGCCCTCTGATGTTCTGGGCTTTCTTCCCCTCTCTAGGAAGAGCCTGGACTTGATTGAGTCCCTGCTGCGCCTGGCGGAGGTGGGCCAGTACGAGCAGGTGAAGCAGCTCTTCAGCTTCCCCATCAAGCATTGCCCCGACATGCTGGTCTTGGCCCTCCTGCAGATCAACACCTCCTGGCACACCTTGCGCCACGAACTCATCTCCACACTGATGCCTATCTTCCTTGGCAACCACCCCAACTCTGCCATCATCTTGCATTATGCCTGGCACGGGCAGGTAAGGGCTATGCTGACGTCGAGTCCCCATTTATGTGCCTCTCTTGAGAAATGGATGGGATAGGAGTTTGTTCACATGGGCAAACTTTGGCCCTCCAGGGGTTTTGGCCTACAACTTCCACAATTTCTAGCATACGGAGAGGAGTATTAAGATTTCTGGCTGATCTACACACATTAGATGGCTGTAATGATACGTCTGGAGTGTAACACCGTTGTCAGCCATTTTTAATGTAATGTCTCATAATTGGTTTTGAGGGTGTACATCGCAATGTTTATTTACGTTTTAGTTGTTGTGTCTTAATGGATTGTTTTTGTTTTGTTTTGATGCTTAATTCCTTTGTTGTGAATTTCCTGTTGTTACTCTTCATTATTTCGTATTACTAGCCGTCGCCTGCCACACGTTACTCTGGCCCAGTCTGTGTAGATGTGTTTTGTGTGTGCATATATTATTTAGATTATTTTATATTGTTGTATATTATTTGCTGAATTGTATTTTATATTGTTGGCATCGAATTGTGCCGACTGCAGTTATTATTATTATTATTATTATTACATTAATATTATTTATATTATTATATTTTGTTTATATTATTTGCTGAATTGTATTTTATCTTGTTAGGGGCATTGAATTGTGACGATTGCAGTCATTATTATTACATTATTATTGTTTATATTATTATTATAATTTGTTATATATTATTTGCTGAGTTGTATTTTATGTTGTTGGGGGCATTGAATTGTGCCAACTGTAGTTATTATTATTACGTTATTATCGTTTATATTACTTATATTATTATATTTTGTTATATATTATTTGCTGAATTGTATTTTATCTTGTTGGGAGCATCAAATTGTGCCGACTGTAGTTATTATTATTACGTTATTATCATTTATATTATTTATATTATTATTATTGTTATATATTATTTGCTGAATTGTATTTTATGTTGTTGGGGGTATCGAATTGTGCCGACTATAGTTATTATTATTATTACATTAGTATTGTTTATATTATTTATATTATTATATTTTGTTTATATTATTTGCTGAGTTGTATTTTATGTTGTTGGAGGCATCGAATTGTGCCGACTGTAGTTATTATTATTATTATTATTATTACATTATTATTTATATTATTATTATATTCTGTTATATATTATTTGCTAAATTCTATTTTATGTTGTTGGGGGCATCGAATTGTGCCGACTGTAGTTATTATTATTACATTATTGTTTATATTATTATATTTTGTTATATATTATTTGCTGAGTTGTATTTTATGTTGTTGGGGGCATTGAATTGTGCTGACTGTAATTATTATTATTATTACATCATTATTTTTATATAATATTATAATTTGTTATATATTATTTGCTGAATTGTATTTTATGTTGTTGGGGGCATCGAATTGTGCCGACTGTAGTTATTATTCTTTTTATTATTATTACATTATTGTTTATATTATTATTATAATTTGTTATATATTATTTGCTGAATTGTATTTTATGTTGTTGGGGTCATAGAATTGTGCTGACGGTAGTTATTATTATTATTATTATTACTACATTATTGTTTATATTATTACATTTTGTTATATATTATTTGCTAAATTGTATTTTATGTTGTTGGGGGCATCGAATTGTGTCGACTGTAAACCGCCTTGAGTTGCCTTTTGGGCTGAGAAAGGCAGTATATAAATATAGTAAATAAATAGATATTGAAGGCACACAACAACAACAACAACACGTATTTTTTTCTCCCCCTTTTAGGGCCAGTCTCCTTCAATTCGCCAACTCATCATGCATGCCATGGCGGAATGGTACATGAGAGGGGAACAGTACGACCAAGCAAAACTATCACGCATTTTAGACGTGGCCCAAGACTTGAAGGTGGGTCTATCTATAGGGTTTGGGTTCTAGGGAATGGTCATTGCGCCGCTTTGTCTAGGCTCCACTGGGTCAGCCTCCCTATCCCAATGCCAGAGGGTCACATTGAACTGAAGTTGGCACTAATGCGGAGATGCATGCTCACTACCGTATATACGCGGGTATAAGCCGACCCAAATATAAGACTCCTCAACTCTGATTAAACCATTATTCTAACCTCCTTCAATGGAAATGTGCTTACGTATCCTAACAATAATAATAGAGTAAAATAATCATTGTAATAAAAATAATAAAAGAGTAAAATAGTGGAAATGTAATAATAACAGCAATAATAAAGTAAAATAATAAATGTAATAATAATAATAATAATAAGTAGAGTAAAATGATAAATGTAATAAAAATAATAATAAAAGAGTAAAATAGTGGAAATGTAATAACAGCAATACTAGAGTAAAATAGTAAGTGTAATAATAGAGTAAAATGATAAATAGAATAAAATAATAAAATAGTAAAAATGGTGGAAATGTAATAGCAATAATAAAGTAAAATAATAAATGTAATAATAAGTAGAGTAAAATAATTAGTGAGAGTAAAATAATAAATGTAACAATAGCAACAATAACAAAGTAAAACAATAATATAGTAAAGTGATGAATGTAATAAAAATAATAAAATAGTAAAAATAGTGGAAATGTAATAACAGCAATAATAAAGTAAAATAATAAATGTAATGATAATGAGAGTAAAATAATAAATGTAATAATAGCAACAATAACAAAGTAAAATAATAAATATAATAATAGAGTAAAATGATAAATGTAATAAAATAATATAATAGTAAAAATAGTGGAAATAACAGCAATAATAAAGTAAAGTAATAAATGTAATAATAATGAGAGTAAAATAATAAATGTAATAATAGCAACAATAACAAAGTAAAATAATAAATATAATAATAGTCAAATGATAAATGTAATAAAATAATAAAATAGTAAAAATAGTGGAAATGTAATAACAGCAATAATAAAGTAAAATAATAAATGTAATAATAATGAGCGTAAAATAATAAATGTAATAATAGCAACAATAACAAAGTAAAATAATAAATGTAATAATAATAGAGTAAAATATAAATGGAATAAAATAATAAAATAGTAAAATAGTGGAAATGTAATAACAGCAATAATAAAGTAAAATAATAAATGTAATAATAATGAGAGTAAAATAATAAATGTAATAATAGCAACAGTAAGAAAGTAAAATAATAGAGTAAAATGATAAATGGAATAAAAATAATAGTAAAAATAGTGGAAATGTAATAACAGCAATAATAAAGTAAAATAATAAATGTAATGATAATGAGAGTAAAATAATAAATGTAATAATAGCAACAATAACAAAGTAAAATAATACATGTAATATTAATAGAGTAAAATGATAAATGTATTAAAAATTATAAAATAGTAAAAATAGTGGAAATGTAATAACAGCAATAATAAAGTAAAATAATAAATGTAATAATAGCAACAATAACAAAGTAAAATAATACATGTAATGATAATAGAGTAAAATAATAAATGTAATAATAATAATAAAAGAGTAGAATAGTGGAAATGTAATAATAACTAATAATAAAGTAAAATAATAAATGTAAAAATAATAGAGTAAAATGATAAATGTATTAATGATAATAATAAATAGAGTAAAATAATAATAATAATAATAATATCAACAGAGTAAAGTAATAAAAAGGGCTGAAAAACTAGGCTTATACTTGAGTATCTACAGTAACTTGTCCCTGTGTATTGAGCACAATGAGCAAGTGGAGTTGGAAGGAGAAGCCAAGCCCGGAGGGAAGCTCCAGCTCTCGGAAGCGAATGGCCGGCTTCCCTTTGTGTCCTGCTCTGAAGGGATGTTGAGAAACGTCCCTTGCGCGCCGTCTCCTGCCGCCTCCTCCTCCTCCTCTGACGAGCCGTCTTTCTCCCTTTCCCCCTCCAGGCCTTGTCCATGCTGCTAAACGGTACTCCATTTGCCTTTGTAATTGACCTTGCTGCACTTGCCTCCCGACGGGAATACCTCAAACTAGACAAGTGGCTCACAGATAAGATCCGGGAACACGGGGTAAAGCAGGCGTGTCTTCATTGTCTTGTTTGCAACTTCTTGTGGGTGGGAAAGGCCATGAAAATAGTGTTTTGTGCATGTGCTCTTGAAGTTGTACCACTGGCCCCAGCGACGTAGAGGAATCTATGGTTGCACTATTTACAAAAAATAAGGTTTCCATAACCTAAATAAACAAATACACAGTAGGTTTACACACAGCAGCCTTCACACTGGAGCTTTCTCACACAAGGCTTCTCTCACACTGAGGTTTACCTCACACTTCTCAGGACAACACCGGCTTTGGCCAAATAACTCTAACAGGCTTCGGCCTACTCACTCTCCTCAGGACAACTCTAGCTTTGCTCAGTGACTCTTAACAGGCTTCAGCCTACTCTCTCTACTCAGGAGGACACTAGCTTTGACCCACTGAATCAAGGCTTCGGCCTACTCACACTCCACCTACTCTAACAGGCTTTGGCCTACTCACTCTCCTCAGGACGACACTAGATTTGGCCCACTGACTAACGGGCTTCAGCCTACTCACACTCCACCTACTCTAACAGGCTTCGGCCTACTCACTCTCTTCAAGGTGACACTAGCTTTGGTCCACTAACTAACAGGCTTCGGCCTACTCACTCTCTTCAAGGTGACACTAGCTTTGGTCCACTAACTCTTAACAGGCTTCGGCCTACTTGCTCTCTTCAGGTTGACACTAGATGTGGCCCACTGACTCCAGGCTTCGGCCTACTCACTCTCCTCAGGACGTCACTAGATTTTGTCCACTAACTCTAATAAGCTTCAGCCTACTCACTGTCATCAGGACGACACTAGATTTGGCCCACTGACTCCAGGCTTTGGCCTACTCACTCTCCACCTACTCTAACAGACTTCAACCTGCTCATTCTCCTCAGGACGACACTAGATTTGGCCCACTGATTCCAGGCTTCGGCCTACTCTCTCTTCACCTACTCTAACAGACTTCAGTCTGCTTATTCTCCTCAGGACGACATTAGCTTTGACCCACCGACTGCAGGCTTCAGCCTACTCACTCTCCACCTACTCTAACAGGCTTCGGCCTACTCATTCTACTCACTCTCCTCAGGGCGACACTAGCTTTGGCCCACTGACACAGGCTTCAGCCTACTCATTCTTTCAGTGCTTGATTCACACTTTTGTAATTAAAAATACCTTTGAGTCGCCGGTGAGCGGAGAAAAGCGGTATACAAATATAGTAAATAAATAAATAAATAGTTAATCTGAGGTTTAGCAGAGTCTGGGGAGCCACTTTCCCTGATGTCTGTTTTTATATTAATATATTTTGAGTTGTATTGAAATGTTTTTAGTGTAAGCTGCTTTGAGTCTCCTTTGTGGAAAGAAAATCATCATAATAATGCCTGACAAGCAAGGCAGTGCTCTGACTTGTTGGGGACTGGAGTCTCTGGGGATTGTGGTATCTGCGCCAAGGGTCCTCCATGACTATGTACTGAATGCCTTGTCCCTTTCTCAACTTGGAATGCAATGGCTATATCTGCTCAGCCTCCCTGAGACGACGTGTGTTTCCGCTTCCTTAGGAGCCCTTCATCCAGGCCTGCATGACCTTCCTCAAGAGGAGGTGCCCCTCCATCTTGGGCGGCCTAGTCCCAGAGAAAGACCAGCCCAAAAGTGCTCAGCTTCCGCCCGAGACTCTGGCCACGATGTTGGCTTGCCTTCAAGCCTGCGCTGGGTAAGCAGAGTTGAGTTTGGGTGGGAAATACGAGGAACTGCAAGCCATTTGCTCTGTTTTCTTGGGACAATAAATGCTAGCACTTGAGCAATTGACTTGCTTTGCAAACACTCTTGAAGCTTAAAATTGTGGAAGGCTGCAGATCAAGGAAGAGCAGACTTTTGGAGCTTGACTTTCATAACAATCTGACTGTTGCAAATCAGGGTAGCTTTCACCTTGCTCCAGACACCACCACACCAAAGCTTTTCTAGTTTATTGAGAAAAAGGCAAAATCAAAACACAGTAAAAGAAATGCAAAAGTTCCATAGGCAATACAAAGGCTTAAATGCAAAGACAAAGTTCCCCAGATCCAAAGGCAAAAACATGAAGCATAATCCTTTAGCAATGGTCAAACAAGAGTCCATGGTAAACAGTTGAAAACAAGACCGAAATCCCAGACTCAGGAAGCCAGAAGCATGCTACTAAAAGCCAAAATTAATCCACAGAAGTTTGCATGGGAAGAGCTACGTTGGACTGACAGCCCCTGCTTGTCAGCTACAAGGCTAAATACCCTTTGCGAACATGAATGCATTGCGTTGACCTTTGGCCTCCTTGGCTTCTCGCTTGCTAGCCAAGCAAGTGCTTCTCCGGAGCCTTAATTGCAGACGATCTTGCCTGCTCATTAATTCATTATCTTCAAGGCTATGTAACATCTTATCTTGGTCCAGCTGGACCGGATCACTGTGAGGAGGAAAAGGCCGTGTGGGAATTCACTCTCGGTCTCACTAACACTCCTGTCCCCTGAGAACTGACTTGCTGTTTCTCCTTCAGCAGCCCCACCATCAGCCCTGTTTGAAGCATATACAGAAATCTGTAACCCATCCTCCTCATCATCATCCTGTAGGAATTCTGGCTCAGAAGGCCCACAGAACTCAGTTTCAGACTCAGAGTCAAGCTGAGTCACAACATGATTTTTGAGATTAATAACTCAATTATGCTTTCCCTTTTTTATCTTTGGCTTCCTCTTGTTGTATAGGCCTGTGCTGCGGTTTGGTTGTTATATGCCAATAAAGGCTGTGATAAATACAATGAAACAACAACATATATAGACAAAGCACAACGAGACGATTTTAAATAATTTTTATAGCTCTTGTACAGAAAACCTTTTGCAAAAACTGTGCATAGAGAAAGAAAACTATGTTAAAATAATTGCCCATGCATGAGCCAACTTTGGGCTTCCCTTTAGGGGTTTTGGACTCCCAACTCCCACAATTCCTAACAGCCGGTAGTCCAAAACACCTGAAAGGAGGCCGGAAGTTAGCCCCTGCCCGATGCAAATATAAAATAGTGTTGTTTTTACCCCCATCGTGCAGAAGTGTGTCTCAAGAGCTGTCGGAAACGATTCTCACGATGGTCGCCAACTGCAGCAACGTCATGAACAAGGCCCGGCAGCCTCCCCCCGGAGTCATGCCCAAGGGACGCCCGCCCAGTGCCAGCAGCCTAGATGCCATCTCTCCTGTCCAGGTAGGTGGCTCTCCTCACCTTCTCAATTCCAGTCAGTGCAAAAGACGCCAGTCCTGACTTCCGTACCTGATAAAGGCCAGGCCTTCATGTTTTCAGCACTGTCTTTGAACCTGACGTGTCTTCTGTAGCTTCTCGGGCCAAGCCACAGTGCGAGATTACAACCAACCCTTGTTATAGCTGGGGAACTTCAGATCTGAACTGAAATGCTCCTTTAAAAACAAGGCACATCTCCCTCCCTTCCAGCCTCCCTTCCGGGTTGAATAGGGCAAAGTGCTTGTCCCCCGAAGTACTTTCAGTGGTCACGTCAAACGGCCTTTGATGATTCCTCGTGGTTTCAAGGCAATGGTGTAGTAATGGTGAGGCCGCGGATCATATTTTTGTTCTTACGGACCACAAGTTGGGAAGCACTGGCCTAGAAGCTGTGGGTTTTTTAACTGAATCTGGATTAGCTGGACCCAGATAACTTAAAAGGGAAGCCCGTCTTGTGGGTACAAGGGAGAGAGCCTTCTCCTCGGTGGCTCCCCAACTTTGGAACTCTTTACCTGGAGGGATCAGGAAAGCCCCTTCACTAGAAACATTTAAAAAGGACCTTAAAACCTGGCTCCTCCGCTGTGCCTTTGTTGAGTAGGTGCACACCATGACATTCTGCACCCCTCAACGCTCTTCCCCCCAAATGGGAAGTTCAACCTCATAAATCCCATAAATGTCTTGCTCCTTTTTTTATCTCATCACAGTTTTTAAATTGTTTTATCCTGTACGTGTGGCCCACCCATTGTTATCGTTATCGTGATCGTGATTGCGTTCATTAGAATGTTATTTTAAGACTTCTTTTTTTGTTATTATTAATGTACTTTGATGTTGTTGTTGTTTGTTTGTTGTTTATGTTTGGATTTTATTGCTGTAATATGTTGTCTGGGTTTGGCCCCATGTAAGCCGCTCCGAGTCCCCATCAGGGAGATGGTGGTATAAAGAAAGTTTATTATTATTATTAATTGGAAAATGCGTCGGGAATAGGACTTTGAGTGGCACCTCGCCACCATGGCATAATGTGTGGCTTCCGGTCCCGTCTTGTCTGAGCATGCAAGCGCGAGCTTGTTGCCGCCTGTGTTTAATCTTGGTTTCTCCCCAGATTGACCCCCTGGCGGCCGGGATGGCCTCTCTCAGCTTGGGCACGTCGGCGGTCCCGCACACGCAAAGCATGCCGGGCTTCCCTCCCAACTTGAGCTCCGCTTTCAGCACTCCTCAGTCGCCCGCAAAGGCGTTTCCACCGCTTTCCACACAAAACCAGAATACTCCTTTTAGTGGGATCGGCGGACTCTCTTCTCAACTTCCAGGTATTGGCGTTCGAGAGGACTTGCTCTCCTTAAGCGCATTCTGCGAAATACTGAGGCTTGGATCCAGAGTCCTTCCTAACTCTGCCCACTAAATACG
Organism: Anolis sagrei; assembly: GCF_037176765.1. Lineage (NCBI taxonomy): Eukaryota > Metazoa > Chordata > Lepidosauria > Squamata > Anolidae > Anolis > Anolis sagrei. Next base: position 1,612,564 of record NC_090028.1, on the reverse strand, counting down.
TATATCAAATTACGTTATAAAAAATAAAGATATAAAGTGAAAATACAATTAATTAATTTATTGTAATATATAAAAATTTATATTTAATTATATATAATTATAATATATATATATATATATATATATATATATATATATAAATCTATAATAATTATTAAAAATTATAATATAATAAAAATATATGAATTGTTTATATATGTTCAGGAGCAGCTTGAGAAACTGCAAGTTGCTTCAGGTGTGGGAGAATTGGCTATCGGCAAGGATGCTACCCAGGGGACATTGCCTGGATGTTTTATCATCCTGTGGAAAGTTTCTCTCATGTCCCCGCAAGGGAAGCTGGAGCTGACAGACGGGAGTTCACCCCGCTCTCCGGATTTGAACCACTGACCTTTCGGTCAGCAGTCCTGCCTGCACAAGGGTTCAATCCATTACTCCACTGTGGGGTCCTCTTGCTGGGGATGATGGGGTACAATATAGGCATGGCCTCCTTTGTTGCAACCCAGAGCAGGAAACTGGACCCTCAGACAACAATCCACCACACTTGGCTTCAGGAAACAATCCTTTTTTATTGATAAAAGATGAATACAAAATAGAGGGAAAAATGCAAAAGTAAAAAGCCACAGTAAAAATCAGCAACAAGAAATGTCCATAAACTAGATCATGAAACCCACAGCAAAACTGTGGAAACCTGAAACCTGTTAGCAAATCACTAACAGTACTTAGGACATTTAGAAAACCTCCGAGGCACAAGGCTACTTAAATCAGGAGACCTGCAAACGCTGGCACATGAATCTGGAACGATGCCTGGTCTGAAGCTGTATTCAGAACAGTCATATTTAAGACCAAGAAATTATTGTGAGACACGCCTGAAGATTTTGTTTGGATTTCCTTCAATCTGGCTGACCTGCGTAAACATTGGGCTTCTCCCCGACTCTGCCAAATCTGCCCCCGCTTATCCTCATTAGGCAGGCCAGGTGCCTGATTCTCTGGAGAGCTAAAACTGGGAGGAAAAGGGAGTGAACCATCTCCGCTTGGCTCAGAATGTATGTTCTCATGGGAATCTTGACTTTCGCTTTCCAAGGCTGTAGGATTTTCACTACTCAACCCATAATCATCTAAATTGGCCTCAGAATTCACATGGGCATCAGGAAATTCATGGGCATCCGGAACTGCAATCAGAGAGTCAGGTTCAAGTTCACACACAGGGTGAACCCCAACATCCTGCGAGAGGCCGCAGTTGCAGGTGCCAATGGACAAGTGACTCTGTGTGTTCTTCCCAGTAGGCGGCCTTACGACGGGGAGCCTGGGGATCGGGACCGGGGCCCTGGGCCTCCCGGCAGTGAACAACGACCCCTTCGTGCCACGGAAGCTGAGCACCTCGGGATTGAACCAGCCGACATTCCAGCAGAGTAAGATGAAACCTTGTAAGTGGTGTTGGTGTTGTCTGACTGCAGGGCGGGCGGCAGGTGCACGGATGAATGCCCCTTCCTGGCACTGGTAGTGGTGGTGGTGGTGGTGGTGGTGGCAGAGCTGGGGAAGTGTGGGTTTTGGCTTGTTACGGTATTTCTTCCATTCTAAGATGCACTTTTCCCCTTACATTAAACTCTCTAAAAATGGGACGCATCATAGAAATACAGTGCGTCTTATGCACCTTTTTAACTCAAGTCAAAAGAGCCATTGACTGTATTGCTCACCACAGTTTTCAAAACCAGGAAACTCCAAAAAAAGTATTTATTATTGTTATAATTATTGTTAACTTTTATTTTTACTCCGCCTTCCTCCCCGTAAGGGTCTGCAGTGGCACAGCAGGTTAAACCTGCAGCATTTGCTGACTGATGCATTATTATTATTTTTTTTAAATAGTTTTTATTGAAGTTTTTGAGATAATACAGCGAAAGTGGGTGAATATTTGGGAGGAGATAGAAGCAGATTGAAAATGTGTAGATATGTGCAAATATAAGGTGAAATAAGAGAGAAAGAAGAGAAAAAGAGAAAGAAAAAAAAAAGAAAAAAGAACAAAGATAGCCCTCAACCCCCCCCCCCCCCTTGCTCCCATCCAACCCGTGATTTGACTTCCCAACATCTTCTGAGCGTATCTTAAGGGAAAGAGAGAGCGATTCCCTCTTCTCATTATTCTCTACTAATATTTTCCAGTGTTTTTCCCGGCATAGTCTCTGTTGCTAGCCTTCATTATATGCTGGTCAAGTCTATCAGTAGTGGAAGTCCTCTTTTTGTGATGAAGTCCTTAAATCCTGACCAATCAGTCTTTTTGTTTGTTCCTTTTAATCTTTGAGATAGTTCTTCCATCTGTATGATGTCAAAAATTTTTACAATCCATTCCTCTATGCTTGGAATCTCCTTCCTTTTCCAAGACTTAGCCAATAGTATCCTTGCTGCCGTGCTCAATAAGAACAGGATTTTATCCTGGTTTCCGTCCAGTTTTTTTGGGGATATGCCAAGTAGGTATATTTCAGGTTTTCGGGGGAAACTAATTTTTAATATTTTTTGTGCTGCCTGATGGATTCTTTTCCAGTAATTTTTAGTTATTCTGCAGGACCACCAAAGGTGGAAAAAGGTTCCCTTCTCTCTTTCACATTTCCAGCAACTGCTTGATAGATTCTTATTGATTTTGGCCAATTTTTCAGGTGTAAGATACCATCAGAAGAACATTTTGTACCAGTTCTCCTGCAGGTCGCTGGCTACTGTATATTTTAACTTAACATTCCAGATTTTCTCCCATTGATGTGTTAAAATATTATGTTTGATGTCCCTGGCCCAATTGATTTGGCACTCTTTTATTTGTTCTTCTTCCGTGTACCAGCACAGTAGTTGTTGGTATAAGATCTTTATTAGCTTTTTGTTCCGTGCCAGAATTAAATCCCATGTGCCTTTATCCCGACTGAAACCATTTTTTTCATCCTCTTTAAATCCTTGGTAGATTTGATAATATTGCAGCCATGTGGTGTTAGTCCTGATTTGTTTTATTTCTTCTAATGATTTTATGTCTAATTTCCCTTCCTGTTCTTTTAGAATTTGTTGATAGGTTATCCAGTTTTCTTCTCCCAGTTCTCTTTTGTGTCTTGCCTCCAGGGGCGATATCCATAATGGGGTTCTAATGCAAAGTCTTGATTTGTATTTCTCCCACGTTTTTATTAATGAGGCCCTAATAAAATGATTATTAAAAATTTTTTCCACCTTTCTTTTGTTATACCACATATACCCGTGCCATCCGAACCTTAAGTCATGGCCTTCGAGATTAAGTAATTTGGTATTTTTTAGTGTTGCCCATTCTTTGATCCCTACCAGATTGCAGGCTTCATAGTATGTCTTAAAGTTTGGTACGCCTAACCCTCCTCTTTTCTTATCATCAACTAGGATTTTTAAGCTTATTCTTGGTTTGCCATTTTTCCAAATGAATTTGATTATGTCCGAATTCCATTTTTTAAAGAGGGAATCGTTCCTAATAATTGGCAGCGTTTGAAAAAGGAAAAGAAGCTGTGGTAGTATGGTCATCTATATATATAAATCTGTAGGGGGCGTCGTACGGAGCCGCATAACTCCACAACCCCCCAACGAAACTGAACCAAAATTGCCATGCCCCTAGGACAACCCACTCGCTACAAACTAATCTACTCCAAAATAAAAAAAACACAACTGCGACGACAAAAACACCACAAAACAACTGAACATGCGCACTGGCGCAAACTTCCCGGCACGCGCGCACGTACGGCCCCTCCCACCCCCCACCCCCCGCGCGGCACACACGCGCCCGCAGCGCAAACTCCCCGCCACGCGCGCATCCGCCGCCCCTCACCCCCCCCCCCCCCGGCGGCACACACGCGCGCGCGGCGCAAACTCCCCGCCACGCGCGCACCCGCCGCCCCTCGCCCCCCCCCGGCGGCACACACGCGCACGCGGCGCAAACTCCCTGCCACGCGCGCACTTGCCGCCCCTCACCCCCCCCCCCCCCCGCGGCACACACGCGCGCGCGGCGCAAACTCCCCGCCACGCGCGCAACCGCCGCCCCTCGCCCCCCCCGCGGCACACGCGCGCGCGCGGCGCAAACTCCCCGCCACGCGCGCACTTGCCGCCCCTCACCCCCCCCCCCTCCCCCGCGGCATTACCGTTGAAAGGGACAGTCCAGAAGAAATGAGAGAAGAAGGGAAAGAGAAGGAATGAAGGAGGCAAAGGGGGAAGGAAGGAGAAAAGGAAATAAAGTTAAAGGAAACAGAAGGAAGGAGAGAAAGACAGAGGGAGGGAGGGAGGGAGGGAGGGAGGGAGGGAAGGAAGGAAGGAAGGAAGGAAGGAAGGAAGGAAGGAAGGAAAGAGGGAACGAGGGAAAGGCCGAGGGCGGGCCAGGAGGGGCCCGGCTCCGCCTCTGCCGCCTCCTCCTCTCCAGGAAGACCCGGGAATCTCGCCCCTCTTACCGTCGTCGCAGCGCCTGACGTCACCGGCCCCGCAGGTGGGTTCTGGGAGAGGCGTGCCACTCCGCACAGACACGCCCCCGCCAACAAAGGGGCCGGGCAAGCAGGACGCCCCAGTGAAGGAGGCCCACAACGTCGCCTTGGCAACTGCGAGGCCCCACCCCCCGCCCGCCCACCCTCCAACCCCCACACTGCCTCGCCAGGGGGATCCAAGAGAGAGAGAGTTCCCTACTACCACTCCTTCCAGACAGGGGTCTGCCCCGCTGTCATACCGGTTGTGGGTCCACCACCAGAGTCGGCCACAACATCACAGAGGGGAAGGGGGAGGCAGAAACAGAACGAAGGAAGGAATGAGGGAGGGAGGGAGGAAGAGAAGGAAGGAAGGAAGGAAGGAAGGAGAAGGAGGAGGAGAAGGAAGGAAGGAAGGAAGGAAAGACAGAAGAAATAAAGGAAGGAAGGAAACAAAAAAGGAAGGAAGGAAAGCAGAAAGGGAAGACTGAAATGGAAGGAAGGAAGGAAGGAAAGGACAATACATCTATCAGGCCATTGAGAAACCATCACTCATAAAAACACTGAAAAACACCGCAGACAAGACTTACAAACCCAAAAAATCCACTACAATGCATGCACATAACCACATTGTTCCCCTGACATTAAGTCCAGTTGTGTCCAAATTCGGGGAATGGGGGGGTGTTGGTGCTCATCTCCATTTCTAAGCCCAAAACCCGACCCTATCCATACACACCTCCAAAGTCATGAGCCCAGCATGGAGCAACCTTACCTTCCCGCAAGAGAGGTACCTATTGATCTACTCACATTCTCAGATTTCCAAATTCCTAGGTTACCATAAGCTGGGGCAAACACCAGGAGCTCATGCCGCTCCCTGCATTCAAACCACCAACTTTCCATAACCAAGTTCCTCAGCTTAACCCACTGCGGGCTTCAGCATAACCACATGTGTATTTATGCATAAACACATACACACACACATATACACATATATACACACACAAAAAACACACACACAGATTGGGCCACAGCAACGCGTCGCAGAGGACAATTACGCAAAGAGAGCAGGAGAAGGAGTTCTTGAATACCACTACTTTGTCAGTACTACATTTTCCAAAACAACACTACGCCACAGCAACGCGTGGCCGGGTACAGCTAGTCTTAATTATTGCAATTCTTCCCAGGAGTGAGATATTCAGGTGCTTCCATCTCTCTAGATCTTTCTGTATTTTTTTCCATAGGGCCTCATAGTTGTTTTTTATCAATTTTGAATTGTTTTGCGTAATGATCACTCCTAAATATTTTATTTTTTTCTCTATATTTATTCCTGAGATTTCTTGTAGCAGATTCTTGGATTTCTGGTCCATATTTTTAACTAATAGTTTGGTCTTTTGTTTGTTTAATTTAAAGCCTGCCAATTTGCCAAATCCGTCAATCTTCTCTAACCACATCCTGATGCTTTTTAGTGGGTTTTCTATGATGCATACAACATCATCTGCATATGCTCTAATCTTATAATGGTGTTTTAATATTTTCATTCCTTTAAGGTTCAGGTCTTTGTTTATGTTCTTGATTAGGGTGTCTATTATCAAAATAAATAAAAGTGGGGAGAGAGGACAACCTTGGCGAGTCCCCTGTGTGATTTGGATTGGTTCTTTTACTTCCTGACCGTTTATCATTAGGGTTACCTCTTGTTGGGAGTATATGGCTTCAATTGCGTTGTTAAATTTGTGGCCTTTGTCTATTTCTTTTAGTAATAGTTTTAGAAAATCCCAATTCACTTTATCAAATGCCTTTTCGGCATCTATAAATAGTAGAGCCATTTGCTTTTCGTTGTGCAACTCGTAATATTCGATAGTGTCAATCAGAATTCTTGTGTTGTCTTTTATTTGTCTATTTGGTAAAAAGCCTACTTGGTCTTCGGAGATCCAATTTAATAGAAAACCTTTGAATCTTTCAGCCATAATTAATGTAAAAATTTTGTAATCTTGATTTAATAGAGATATTGGACGATAGTTTTTAATTTCCAATGGATCGGTTCCTTCTTTATGAATTAAGGTTATGTTGGCTTTCTCCCAGGTTTTGGGGATAGTTTTGTTTTCTAGTATATTGTTTAAGATCTCTTTCAGGAGGGGACTTATCTCATTTTTGAAGGTTTTATAGAATAAGGCTGTATAGCCATTCGGACCTGGGGCTTTGTTTTCTTTTAATTTATTAATCGCTTTTAATTTATTAATCGCTTAATTTATTAATCGCTTTAATTTATTAATCGCTTGATGCATTATTATTATTATTATTATTATTATGTTTATTGATACCCCGTTTTTTCTCTCCACAAGGGGACTCAAAACAGCTATGTATCTATTAGTTTTATAATGTATTATTATTATATTCATGTAGTATTCATGCATTATTATATTATTATTATTATTATTAGTTTTGTTGGTACCCTACCTTTTCTCTCCACAAGGAGGCTCAAAATGGCTATATACTAGGGCTGGGCAACCACGGAAAAAATTGTTTCTAAACTCGTTTTTTGGGGTTTTTTGCGTTTCGATATTTAAAACAATTCCAAAAATTTTCTTTAAAAAAGTTCGATATTTACGAAATTTCGTAAAATTACGAAACGAATACGAAACGAATACGAATCGATTCGTTAATGGCGGATGCGACCGCACAATACGCTAAAAAACCTCCAAATGGGACAGGGGGAACTTCTGAAGCTTCCCTCTCCCTCTGTTGTTGACTGTTGGTGTGATATTTATAATTTTTTTTCACTGATTAAACAAACAACAGCTATAAAACTTGCCCCAGACATGCGGAAATAATAACGAAACGATTTCGATACGAATACGAAACGAATACGAAGCAATTACGAAACGAATTGAAAAATTCGTTTCGTTTTTTAGATGCTCCTGAATGGTTCGTTATCGCTTCGTAACCAAAAAAAAAAAAATAATAACGAATTTTTAACGAATTATGAAATTACGAAACGAAACCACCCAGCCCTACTATATATCTATTATTAGTATTAGTAGAATGTATATTATTATTCAAGTATTAATGTATTATTGTTATTATTGATGCCCACCTTTTCTCTCCACAAGGAGACTGAAAGCAGCTATATATCTATTAGAATGTATTATTATATTTTATGATTAATAGTATTATTATTGTATTGTCGAAGGCTTTCATGGCCGGAATCACTCAGTTCTTGTGGGTTTTTTTGGGCTATATGGCCATGTTCCAGAGGCATTTTCTCCTGACGTTTCGCCTGCATCTATGGCAAGCTTCCTCAGAGGTGAGGTCTGCTGGAGCTTTCTTACCCAAGTATTGGGTAGCTTTCTGATCTTCTCCACTTGTTCAGGATTAATGCCCAGTTCACAGGAACTCACTCTGAGCAGGCCTTGGTACGTCAGGTCTTGGCATTAATCCTGAACAAGTGGAGAAGATCAGAAAGCTACCCAATACTTGGGTAAGAAAGCTCCAGCAGACCTCACCTCTGAGGAAGCTTGCCATAGATGCAGGCGAAACGTCAGGAGAAAATGCCTCTGGAACATGGCCATATAGCCCGAAAAAACCCACAAGAACTGGATTATTATTATTATTATATTATTACAACAAAAAAGAAGGAGAAGGGAGAAAGAGCGAGAAAGAAAAAGGGGAAGGGGAGAAGGAAAGGGGGAGAAAGCGAGAGGGGGGACTTCCTTGTCCCACCGTGCGTCTCTGCCTCCAAGCACCTTTCCATGACTCCTCTCCATCATGCACCACCAACGAAGGAGGAGGAGCCCCTTTTCAGACCCAAAGGAGGCAAAGCGGCGACCCCTTGTGAACAGTCGTTCAACCCCCAAAGTGGTCGCAACCCACAAGTTGAGGTCTGCTGCTGCAGACAAATGCGGAGCCCCTGTGTGACTGGAGTGTGAATGAATGAGGTCTGAGCCTTTGCTCTGGCCCAACATGGGTTTTCCTCTGCGTTCAAGAGATGCAGACATCTTTTCTTGAGGTTATGTTAGGAAACTCAAATTGTCTATGAAGGCTGCTTCGTGAGGAGGCCTAATGGGAGTGTTTGCTTCTCCCTTGGCGTTTGAGTATTTGTATTGAAATGAGTGCCTATTTCTCACCTTCCGTGGGTCCACTCATGGCCTTTCCCCCTTTCCGCCCCACAGCTGACTTATCTCAGGTATGGCCAGAGGCAAACCAGCACTTTAGCAAAGAGATTGATGACGAGGCCAACAGCTACTTCCAGCGTATTTATAACCACCCGCCACACCCGACGATGTCTGTCGATGAGGTAAGCGCCCGGTAACCCTTTTCCTCCCTTTCTCTGTTGCCATGTTGTTGTTTCTCTACAGTTACGTAAAGTATTTTGGGTCAGTTTGCAACATTGCTTTTTTGTTTGGTTGCAGTTTGAGGGGAATTTTAAAAATTGCAAGACAGCTTATTGTCCAAGCAAATTTGGATATTTTAGTACGGCATCCACTCGACAATTCGACAAACTTCCTAAGAAAACAAAAGCACCCAAGAGGCATGTGTACATAGCATTCCTGTTTTGGGGAACATCCTGCGTTTCTTTGGTCTGTTCCTCTGGTGTGTTTTCCTTCTTCCTCCCTGATTCAGCATATTCAAGGATGTTCCGTTTGCGGCACTTTTAAACGCTGAAGGGGATAAATGGGATATATGGGTTGCTTACCTGTAACCGTAGTTATATAGGCTTATATAGGGTAAACAGGAAGCAGAACAATGGGCCACTAATTGCTGGCCTGCACTGCTGGCTAAAAAAATGTAGCCTTGCCCCACCTCTCAAAAAAATCAACACTCAAGCAGCTAATTTTAAACACTTACTCAGATTTCTAGTGCCCTCTAAGACAAGGCTTATCCTGAAGCAGAAGGGAACAAGATGGCTTCTTGCTTCCTCAACTTCTGTGGGAGCACACAACTGACCTTTGAGTTCAGGCCCTGGCTTATATAGGGTAAACAGGAAGCAGAACAATGGGCCACTAATTGCTGGCCTGCACTGCAGGTAGTTTCCTGAGTGGTCACCTGTGAATTCACACATATACCAAATGTGTGATTCACAGCTGACCATGCTGGAAAACATGCCTTTCTTTAGCGTGCATTGAAGTTTACACTTTGTGGAATATGGAGGAAGACATTTGGAAATGAATGGTGTGATATGTAAAGGCGTAAAATCATCTAGTGCAGGCCTGGGCAAACTTGGGCCCTCTTGATATTTTGGACTGCAACTCCCACTATTCCTAACAGCCTCAGGCCCTTTCCCTTTTCCCCCTAGCAAGCTGGGGGGGGGGGGGGGCTGTGTCTCTTCCTAACCTTCTGGTTTCTTTGCAGGTGTTAGAAATGCTCCAGAGGTTTAAGGACTCCACCATTAAACGGGAGCGCGAAGTGTTCAACTGTATGCTGAGGAACTTGTTTGAGGAGTACCGCTTTTTCCCCCAGTACCCCGATAAGGAGCTCCACATCACCGCCTGCCTCTTTGGCGGGATCATCGAGAAAGGACTGGTCACGTACATGGCCCTCGGCCTGGCCTTGCGCTATGTTCTTGAAGCCTTACGAAAGCCTTTTACCTCCAAAATGTACTATTTTGGGATCGCTGCACTAGATAGGTTTAAAAATAGGTGAGTGCCTTCTTTTTTTCATAATCTTTCCAGAAATTAATTCATGGAAGGGAATCTTTGAACTGTACCTCCACTTGAACAAATATATATATATATGTATATATTAGAGCTGTCCAAACACGGAAGAATTTGTTTCTAAACTCAATTCCTTTTTAGGGGTTTTTTGCATTTCGTTATTTAAAAGAATTCCGAAATTTTCCTTTAAAAAAGTTCAATATTTACAAAATTTCGGAAATCAAAAAACCAATTACGAATCGATTACGAATCGATTCGTTAATGGCGGCCGCGATCGCGCAATACGCTAAAAAAACTTCTGAAGCTTCCCTCTCCCTCTGTTGTTGACTGTTGGTGTGATAATTATATTTTTTTTCACTGAGAAAACAAACAGCAACCCTAAAACTTGCACCAGACATGCGGAAGTAATAACGAAACATTTACGAATCAATTACGAAACGAATTGGAAAAATTGTTTCATTTTTTAGTTGCTCCTGAATGGTTCAATATTGCTTCGTTATTAAAAAAAAAAATAACGAATTTTTAACGAATTACGAAATTACGAAACGAAACCGCCCAGCCCTAGTATATATGTGTGTGTGTGTGTGTGTGTGTGTATACACACACACACACATATACATACATCTATATATATAAAAATGCTCATGTCGTAATTAGTGGCTTAAAAACAAAAGAACTGCTGGGCCAATATCCACCAAATTTGGCAACAAAACTCCTCACCATACAAGGTGTGACCATCAATAATAAAAAATAAAATAAAACTGAAAACAACTTAGAAATCCTTAATAAAAGGAGAAGCCATTATAGTGCATGCCGCTTAAGCGGCGGAGGGGGAAAAGGAAAGGACCTGAGGCTGTTACGAATGGTGGGAGTTGCAGTCCAAAACCCTGGAGGGCCCCAAGTTTGCCTATACCTGATCTGGAAGCACAGCTTTCATTGTGTTGTTGTGGTGGTGGTAATGGTGATGGTCTTGACAGTGCTGTTTTGTTTCCTCCTACTAATGGATAGTTTTGCCATTGACAGATTGAAGGACTATCCTCAGTATTGTCAGCACTTGGCTTCTATTAGTCACTTTATACAGTTCCCTCATCACCTGCAGGAGGTGAGTGTGAAAAGCCGTGGAGGGGAACAGTGGGGAGGTTACCTTTCGTGGTGCGGAACTTCGGGGGGACCCTTGGGGCACGAAAGGATAGCTCACCCTGAGCAGACTAAAATCCTTGGCCCCAACACGCATTGCGTTCTTGCCAAAAGCAAGTACTGGCTTGTTCAGTAGACTCTCCTCTACAGTTCCATTTTAGTGGAAAGCCTTAGCATTGAACGGTTGTGTTGTTAAAGTGAGAAGTATGGAACCCTGTGCAGACAGTCGGTCAATGTGACTTAAGCAACATGCAGTCATTACATTCTTGACAGCAGAAGGTGTCACCTCAACATGGCAGATGGGTTGTGACGGATGGGGATTCCCAGAAATGCCTTGCTCTGGGGCGGGTGGGACTTTCCTTTGCATGACGCGCCTTTCGGTCCCCGAAGTGTCCCAATACGCCTCCCCTCTTGCCTCTCGCAGTACATTGAATACGGGCAACAATCCAGAGACCCTCCGGTGAAGATGCAGGGCTCCATTACCACCCCGGGGAGCATTGCACTGGCCCAAGCCCAGGCTCAGGCCCAAGCTCCGGCCAAAGCCCCGCTGGCCGGCCAGGTCAGCACCATCGTCACCACCTCCACCACCACCACCACGGCGGCCAAGACCACCATCACCCCCGTGGGACGGGTCAGCTTCAAGAAGGACGTGCCGGTAAGTGCAGGACTGGAAGGAAAACCTGGGGGGAGGGGTGTATTTCATCCCTTGTGTAGGTGATATTGATGCAACTTTGTTCTGGAACGCTTCCAGGCTCGAAATAGATGGCGTTTGTGTTGTTATTCTAATCTGCTGTTCCCCTTCTGCAGCCTTCCATCAATACAACCAACATCGACACTCTGCTGGTGGCGACTGATCAGACGGAGAGGATTGTCGAGCCCCCCGAAAACGTGCAGGAAAAGATTGCCTTTATCTTCAACAACCTGTCTCAGTCCAACATGACCCAGAAGGTAAGAAGCACACACGCCTTTCAGCCCTTTCTTCCCTTTTCTTCTGATGGAGAAATAGGAGGCCGTACAATATACTACTATCATAATTCACGCCGCTTGCCACCACTATAACGAAGGACGTCTATTCAATCTCGCCACTGGCACCAATTATAATAAATATGCTATATATATCCCACAGCTGAACAGCACTGTAAAGGATTATATATAATATCACACCACTGGACACCAGTATAAAGGAATATGTCACAACCAGTGACGCGAGGCGGGAGGCGTATTGATAATATGTCTGGGCAGGATGGATCTTCCCCAAAGATTTTCCTTTTCTTCAAAAATCCCACCTCAGTGCCCCCAATATGGTAGCGAGATGAAAGATATGTATATTGGTAGAGTGAACACTGCTTGTCTTTGAGCTTCTTTTGAATTAATGCTGCCATCAACCTAAGGTGTTTTAGGATTTTAAAATGGGTATTTTTGAGGTAAACTTTTCCCCACTCCTGCCAACACTGCTTTTCCCTTGGCTCCCAAAATGATTGTTTGATATGAGGCTTTTCTGTAGTAACCAGATGTTTAAAATGCTGGAGTTGTCACCAAGGCTTAATGATGGAAAGACGTACAATGCAGACCTTTTTGAAAGTTAAATAGAAAAAGATTTATTTATAAAAACAGACAACTAACCACTCCTGAGAGGTACAAAAAGCTTGACTTGTTACAAAAGTACTTCAGCTTGATGGTTGCTTGTATAAATTTCTTCACTTAGTTACAGACAGCTAATCAAACAGATCTAGCTGCTCGTAACAAAAATCCCTCACTCTACTTCAGAGAAATAGTAATGAGTTTCTGACTAACCTATCCTAGGTAGTCCCCTGAGTTATTAGCTAACTCTTCCCTAGAGTTCTTCCTGCAAACTAACCCAGCCTAGAGTGCTAATCTCTTGTGCTAACTCCCACAAGAAATCAGGTTGCTACCTGACCTTTCTCCTGTCAGCTAACAGCACTGTCTGACACAGACACTCTCTCTCTGAAAACCCAGTTTCAAAAACACTTCTTCACCCACCAGCTCCCAGTTCTCAACCCTCACAGAAGCTGAAATCTTTTCCCTCCTAAGACTTGGCTCCTCCCAACTCTTCTAGCCAGTCCTAGGAGACCTCAAACTCCTCCCATCTTCTAAATATCCATACTCAAGATGGCTGCTTTCATGGCTTACACTCCCAAAATGGAGGTTTGCCCTACTGTTATCCAGGCTTCCTTTCCGGCCTACTAGGTAAGATTCACTACAAGAGGCCTTGTTGTGCTCCTGAGCTTCAGAACCGTCTCCCAACGTCTTACTAAACCCCTTTCCCCCTCAATGTGACGCACCAGGTTGAAGAACTGAAGGAAACGGTGAAGGAGGAATTCATGCCTTGGGTCTCGCAATACCTTGTGATGAAGAGAGTCAGCATTGAGCCAAACTTCCACAGCCTTTATTCCAATTTCCTGGACACCTTGAAAAATCCAGAGTTCAACAAAATGGTCCTGAACGAAACCTACAGAAACATCAAGGTGGGCGAATGTCTAGAGAAGATGTGTTTTTAAAGGTTGGCTTACTGGGGTCAATCACGCAAAAATTGACAAATGTTCTGTTCCTGGTTTGAAAGTGTTATTTCCTGTTTAATTGTCTTCTGGTTGGAGTGGATGACCTTTGGGGCCTCTTCGAACTCTTAGGGTTCTATTATTATGAAGCAGAGTCAGGATGGCCAGCCTGGGCCAACTTTGGCCCTCCCTCCAGGTGTTTTGGACTTCAATGTCCACAATTCCTAAGGCCAGAGGACCGAAACATGGGCAAGGGAAGGCCGAGCAACGTTTGACAGCGCCTCCTTGTGATCCCTTTAGGTGCTCCTGACATCCGACAAAGCTGCTGCCAACTTCTCGGACCGCTCCTTGCTGAAGAACTTGGGCCATTGGCTGGGCATGATCACCCTGGCTAAGAACAAGCCCATCTTGCACACGGTGAGGCCGGCCAGGAGGGTGAGATGATAATGATCATTATTATTTGATACACCACAAGATTAGTACACAGCAAACAAGATCACGCTGCTGGCTTTTGTATTGGATTATATGTCAAACATTTCCCAAGAGTCTAGGACAGTGCTTATAAATCCAAGTAGGGTGGCTTTTTGCAGCTCACAGATGTTGATTTTGTCAGCGCTAATTGTTTTTAAGTGCAGGCCACCTTGAGGCGCTGTACCCAGTGTGCCGATCCCCACTGGGACCCCCTTGACTGGCTTGTGCCAGAGTCTTTGCAGTTTGATCTTTAAGTCCTCATATTGTGTCAGCTTTTCCAATTTTTTTCTCGTCAATTCTTCTTTTTTCGTCATATTATTATTATTATGACTGATCACTTTGGCTAAGTACAAGCCCATATTACACACGGGAAGGCCAACCGGGAGGGTGGGATGATGATGATCTCTTCCAACTCTTTGATTCTATGATTCTATGATTCTATGATGATGATGATGATTATTATTATTATTATTTATGTATTTATTTATTTACAACATTGATATGCCGCCCTTCTTACCCCAAAGGGGACTCAGAGCGGCTTACAAGATAGATAGATAGATAGATAGATAGATAGATGTACATGCAATATATTATATTATTAGCATAGTACAATATCAGTATTATATATTACTATATTGTACTATACCATTATATTGTAATATTATTAGTAATATTACATGTAATAATATGAAATATATAATTATAATATATTATTAGTAGTAATATATTGTATTACATTACAATATTATAAATATTATGTGCATATACAATATATTAAATTGCATTATTAATATATTATTATTTTACTGACATAAAAGCACAGTATGTCACAGCAAACAAGATCTATGTGCTGGATTTCGTATCACAAAATCACAAGTCAAACACGTCCCACACGTCTAGGACTGTGTGATAAATAGACA
Source organism: Anolis sagrei (assembly GCF_037176765.1). Lineage (NCBI taxonomy): Eukaryota > Metazoa > Chordata > Lepidosauria > Squamata > Anolidae > Anolis > Anolis sagrei. The sequence continues at coordinate 1,597,439 of NC_090028.1, read as the reverse complement.
ATTGGGAATAATACATTATTAGTAGTATTATATTGTATTACATTACAATATTATACATATTATATGCATATACAATATATGATATTGCATTATTATTATTATTATTATTATTATTATTATTATTATTGCTGGGCATGTTTGTACTCAGTGAGGCTGGCCAGGAGGTTGTTGTTTATGTTTGTTTATTATTATTATTATTATTATTATTATTATTATTATTATTATTATAATTATTGCTGGGCATGTTTGTACTCAGTGAGGTGGCCAGGAGGTTATTGTTTATGTTTATTATTAATATTATTATTTTTATTATTTACTATCTTGGGCCCTCTTGTGGTGCAGCGGGTTAAACCGCTGAGCTGCTGAACTTGCAGACCAATAGGTCAATTCAAATCCGGGGAACAGGGTGAGCTGTTCACTCCAGCTTCTGCCAACCTAGCAGTTCGAAAACATGCAAGTGTGAGTAGAAGAATAGGTACTTACTTAGGCAATCCCTTGTTGGCCGAGTAGTATAGTCTTCCAGGAGCAATATTCCGGTGGGTCTGTAGGTGACTGTGGAGCCCTATTCTTGACCTGCATCTTCTCCCGCAGTGAGGGCATTGGTTTCCAAGTGGAAGGTGTTCCCGGTCGGGGTTGGCTTGACGCACCTTCCTCTTGGCACGCTTCTCCCTTTCACCCTCCATTCGTGCCTCTTCAAATTCTGCAGCACTGCTGGTCACAGCTGACCTCCAGCTGGAGCGCTCAAGGGCCAGGGCTTCCCAGTTCTCAGTGTCTATGCCAGAATTTTTAAGATTGGCTTTGAGCCCATCTTTCAATCTCTTTTCCTGCCCACTAACATTCCGTTTTCCGTTCTTGAGAGGAATAGGCATGGTAACAGCGCTCCCATGGTAACAGTGCTCCATGCAGTCATGCCGGCCACATAACCTTGGAGGTGTCTATGGACAATGCTGGCTCTTCAGCTTAGAACTGGAGTAGATCAATAGGTACCGCTACGGCACGATGGTAAGAGCGCTCCATGCATACATGCTGGCCACATCACCTTGGAGGTGTCTATGGGCAACGCTGGCTCTTCAGCTTAGAAATGGAGATGAGCCCCAGAGTCGGACACAACCGGACTTCACGTCAAGGGGAAACCTTTACCTTTTTATTTGCTGTCTGTATATCCCACCTTTCTCTCCATGGGAACGCAAGGCAGGTGGGAGCACCTTTTTGGGCACGTGGTGTCCACGTTGTAGATAAAGTGAGCGAAACTGAGAGAGGAACAGCTGAATGTGAATGGTGCTTTTGCCCATGCCTCACGTTGCTTTGGTTTCAGGATCTGGACGTGAAGTCCCTGCTGCTGGAGGCCTACATTAAGGGGCAGCAGGAGCTGCTCTACGTCGTGCCATTTGTTGCCAAAGTCTTGGAATCCAGCGTCAGGAGCGTGGTAAGTCTGGTGGGAGCCGAGCAGAGTGGCCCCGAAGCTCAATAGTAAACGTCCCTTACTTGTAACAGCCCCTGAAATCCCTCATGAGATGGTCAACTGCCTCCTTCTGCTCTTGGTTCCTTCTGCAGGTTTTCAGGCCCCCAAACCCTTGGACCATGGCGATCATGAATGTATTGGCCGAGCTGCACCAGGAGCATGATTTAAAAGTAAGCGGTGCTTCACCTCTTGGGGATCCCCATCACTTCCTGTTTGATAATGAACATCATGGAGTGGATTTGGTTGTTGGAAGGCTTGTTTATCTATTGACAGTATTTCTATTCCACCCTTCTCACCCTGCAAGGGACTCAGGGCGGATTACAATGCACATATACATGGCAAACAATCAATACCATTTACACATACAACACGTGAGCTTTTACGTTGAGGCTTTTGTATTACAGGCTTGAGACACTCTTGGAGTAAATAAAGTAACAAAGTTTATTTATAGCTTCTGGCTCCAACGCCTATGGTTACACTTGTTTGTTCTGTTACAGTCTTGAGTCTTACATTCAATATCATTCACTTATTTAACTTTCCTATCAAACTTCAACTGTTTCACATCAACAGCTGTGTTACTTTTTCGTACACTCTTGACAGAACTATATTCCACCTTAAACCACACTGGCACTTCTTTATTTTCCTTAAAACTTTATTTATTTATTTACTTTGCTTCTATACCGCTGTTCTCAGCCCGAAGGCGACTCACAGCGGTTCACAACAATATAGACAGACACAGAAGCAATTTAGCATTCCAGCTTCATGAGGCTATGCTTGGTTCCAGCCACCGGGGGAGCTGCTGCTTCACCGTCCACTTGTGACACCGGGTTCTTTGATGGAGTACTTCCTCATTCTTCTGCATGCTGCTGAAAGTTTTTATCGCGTTGTAAATTAGTTTATTTATTTATTTACATTTATATGCCGCCCTTCTCACCCCGAAGGGGACTCAGAGTGGCTGACAAGATATATATATATACACACAATGTATTATATGATTAGCATAGTACAATATCAGTATTATGTATTACTATATTGTACTGTACCATTATATTATAATATTATTATGTAATATAAATATATAATCATAATATATTATTATTATTAGTAGTAGTATTATATTGCATTACATTATAATATTATAAATATTATATGTATATACAATATATTATATTTTATTACATTATATTATTAGAATAGCACAGGAGACATCAATTTATTTATTTATTTATAGTATTATATGATATTATAATTATATATTTATATTATATGTAATATTACTAATAATATGACCATTTAATAGTACAGGGTTAGTCAAAATGAATAGGCCAATTAATACTATTAATACTATTCTTATTGGCCTATTCATTTTGACTAACCCTGTATATTGTAATATTATTTGTAACATTACATGTAATATAAATATGTAATTATAATGTATTATTAGTATTATATATTATTACATTATAATATTATAAATATTATATGTCTATGCAATATATTATATTACATTACATTATATTATATTATGATTAAATTAGCCTCCCCGCCTAAAACGGGACTTAAATTTCCTACTTGACAGATTCAATTTGTCTTTCCGGCTGGATAGGTCAACAGCAAGGTAGACTATTAATGGTCGGGAGCTCTCTCCAACCTGGGCAGGCTTCAAGCTCATGATCTCAGTCAGTAGTGATTTAATGCTAGCTGGCTACTAACTAGCTGCACTGCAGCCAAGTTAGTGAAATTGCTTAAACACCGATCTTGCTCCCATTTGCTCCAATATTTACTTTTTGCATTTGTAATGTTTTGATTTGGGATTTGGGTGGAAGATCGACAGAAGGGAGAGCATATTGCTGTGGGTTAGATTGAGATCGGTATGTTATTAATGCCTGAACCGATTGACTGTTGTGCAGCTGAACCTGAAGTTTGAGATCGAAGTGCTCTGCAAGAACCTGGCCCTCGACATCAACGAACTGAAGCCGGGGAACCTCCTGAAAGACAAGGACCGCTTGAAGGCCCTCGAGGAGCAGCTCTCGGCCCCAAAGAAGGACGTCAAGCAGCCCGAAGAGTTGCCGCCCATCGTCACCACGAGTAAGCGGCGTAGCGTCCCTTCGGTTTAGGCCTCTGTGTGCCTAAACTGACTCAGAACAGTGTTTGTTTTAATGTGACAATATTTAGAATTCTGAATTTTTATTTAGAGCAGGCCTGTTAGGAATTGTGGGAGTTGAAGTCCAAAACACCTGGATGGAGGACCAAAGTTTGCCCAGCCTTACTTTGGAGTCCTCAATATCCACACTTTTCAGCTACCAACATTTCTTACACCAGGCTGCTAAAGTGTTACACTTCTTAGACATACATACATACATACATACATATATTTTATTTTTATATTTCTGTATTTATTTATTTATTTATTTATCTATCTATTATATTTATCTTAATATATAAAAAGCTTCTGGGCGTCGTGAGAAGCCTAAAAACAAACAAACTATGGAGCCAACTGACATCACATTTGGCCTCCAAACTTCTCATACCGCAGGGTATGACCAACAATTATAAACAAACCCAAAACTGTGAAAATAGATTCAAAATTTGCATGTGCAAAGCTAGCCCCGCTCCTCTCTTCTGCGAGAGGGGGAAACAAACAGCCATCCGCCTTTTCCATCGATCAGGCAAGGAAGGCAAGAGAGAAAGGGAAGGGGGTGAGGGAGAGAGGAGGAGCCATGCCAGGAGGAGGCTGCATAGGCCTCCAAAGAGACACAGAGTTCAGTAACACATCTCATACTCCAGGCCTGGGCCTACTTGGGCCCTCTTAACAGCCATGCCGTTCTGGCTGTTGGGAATTGTGGGAACTGAAGTCCAAAATGTCTGGAGGGCCCAAGAAAGCCTAGGCTTACACACATATACAAATAACACACACATCTACATATGTACACAAAGACATATCCACTCAAATATACATATGCACATAAATACACACACACACATATATACACACACACACACCTACATAACACATATACACATGCACACACATATGCACATACATAAACATACACACACACACACACATATATATACACACACACACACACACACACACATGCAAACCACACATATACACATGCCTGGAGGGCCCAGATAAGCCCAGGCCTACACACATATACAAACAACACACACAACCACATATGTATACAAACATATATCCACTCATATATACATATGCACATAAATACATATATATATATACACACACACACACACACACACACACAAACCACACAGATATACATATACACATGCCTGGAGGGCCCAAGTAAGCCTAGGCTTACACACATATACAAACAACACACACATCCACATATGTACACAAAGACATATCCACTCAAATATACATATGCACATAAATATATATACACACACACACATAACACATATACACATGCACACACACACACACACATATATATATATACACACACATACATGCAAACCACACATATATACATATACACATGCCTGGAGGTCCCAAATAAGCCCAGGCCTACACACATATACAAATAACACACACATCCACATATGTACACAAAGACATATCCACTCAAATATATATATATATGCACATAAATATATATATATATATACACACACACACCTACATAACACATACACATGAACACACATATGCACATACATACACACACACACACACATATATATATACACACACACACACACACACATGCAAACCACACATATATACACATGCCTGGAGGGCCCAGATAAACCCAGGCCTACACACATATACAAACAACACACACAGCCACATATGTACACAAACACATATCCACTCATATATACATATGCACATAAATACATATATATATATATATATATACATACATAACACATATATACATGCACACACAAATGCACATACATAAACATATATACACACACATATATATACACACACATGCAAACCACACATATATACATATACACATGCCTGGAGGGCCCAAGTAAGCCCAGGCCTACACACATATACAAACAACATGCACATCCACATATGTACACAAACACATATCCACTCATATATACATATGCACACACATACATAACACATATACACATGCACACACATATGCACATACATAAACACACACACACACACACACGTGCAAACTGCACATATATTCATATACACATGCAAACATATATACACACATATATACACATATACATGTACACATACATTGCCTACCTCCATAACCCTTGAAAAGCCTTGCACCTTAAAAGCCTGGCTTCTTCCTGCCTACAGGAAACCTTTGTGGGGAGGTGTTTGCTAGCCCAGATTGTTTCATGTTTGGGATTCCTGATTTTTTGAGGCCACAACAACGCATGGCCAGGGTACAGCTAGTATATTTATATAAATTCTGTATATTGTGTGAGTTTCTTGTGTGTGAGAGAGCGATGCTCACAACTATTCTGCTGTTGCTCTTGTTCTGCCCAGCGACTTCCACCACTCCGGCCACCAGCACCACTTGCACGGCCACGGTTCCTCCTCAGCCGCAGTACAGCTACCACGACATCAACGTCTACTCCTTGGGAGGCCTTGCGCCGCACATTACTCTCAATCCAACTGTGAGTGCTGGGAAAGGCGGCCCCTTGTAGCTTGGGTCCGGACTGGTTTGTTTCCGTGCTGCATCCCATGTTGACGGACCCTTCCTTTGTGTAGATTCCGCTCTTCCAGACCCACCCGCAGCTAAAGCAGTGCGTGCGGCAGGCCATTGAGCGGGCGGTGCAGGAGCTCGTCCACCCCGTGGTGGACCGCTCCATCAAGATCGCCATGACCACCTGTGAGCAGATCGTGCGCAAGGACTTCGCCCTGGACTCGGAGGAGTCCCGCATGCGGGTGGCGGCCCACCACATGATGCGCAACCTGACGGCCGGCATGGCCATGATCACCTGCAGGGAGCCCTTGCTCATGAGCATCGCCACCAACCTCAAGAACAGCTTCGCCACCGCCCTGCGGGTAAGGAACGCGCTTGGCGGTGCTGCCTTTTGCTCTTCCATTTTGAATCTTTATGTTCTGCTTAAATCAGTGGTTGCTGCATTAAGGCCTCGAAAGGCATGAGTTTGAAGCCAGCCTGGGTCGGAGTAAGTTCCCAATCATGAATAGTTTAGCTTACTGTTGACCTATGTAGCCCAAAAGACAAGTTTAAGCTGTCAGTTGCCCCGTGCTATATCCATGCCAGGGGGGTTTTCTATAAAAGAAGAGAGACGGGGACCATCCAAAACGGGCTCCCTTTTCCCCACAGGCAGCTTCCCCGCAGCAGCGGGAGATGATGGAGCAGGCGGCCGCCCAGCTGGCTCAGGACAATTGCGAACTGGCCTGTTGCTTCATCCAGAAGACGGCGGTGGAGAAGGCCGGCCCCGAAATGGACAAGAGGCTGGCCACGGTGAGTAGGCCACTCCTGTTTTTGCCCCCCAAGTACCGTGTTTGCCCCCCAAGCCACTCACCGTTGCCTCCTTGGCTCTTCTTTGTGGCAGGAATTTGAGCTCAGGAAACATGCGCGGCAAGAGGGCCGTCGGTACTGCGACCCGGTGGTGTTGACCTACCAAGCAGAACGCATGCCGGAACAGATCAGGTTAAAGGTGAGGAAAATAGGGGGGTGCTGCCCTCCTTGCAATGCCACCATGGCTGGGGCCTTCCACAGGTCAGACCAGACATGTGCCCAGCGCCAGCGAAAGCTCCTTGTTTTGCTGACATTCCGTCATACGTCGCTTTTCAGGTCGGTGGTGTGGACCCAAAGCAGTTGGCTGTATATGAAGAATTTGCACGCAATGTCCCGGGTTTCCTACCGACCAACGATTCAACGCAACCCACAGGCATCCTGGCCCAGCCGATGAAGGTAGGAATCCCCGGGAAAACGTGGGAGCCACTTGCGGGTCGCGAGGCTTCATTAGAACATAACTGGAGGGTTTCTGGACTTGCTGGCTAGGTTGGACTTGTTGATGCACCTTCGGGGGAGATTAAGCGGGGTGATGATGATGATAATAATAATAATAATAGTAATAATAATAATAATGGAATGACTAGACAATGGAACTGGACAATGATGTTGGTTTTATTGTTTTTGTTATGGTTTTATATTATTTTTAATGTTTTGATTTGCACGTTGATATTATGTGTACTGACTTGTTGTAAACCGGCTTGAGTCGCCGGTAGGCTGAGAAAGGTGGTATACAAATATAGTAAATGAATAAATAATAAAGAAGTAATACTTAGTTTCCCATCGTGGTCCCTGTGAATCGCACATATGGTAATTTCTGCGCCTGCGCAGACAGCTTTGGAACCTTCTAGAGAGCTTATCAAACATTTCTGGCAGTTAGCCCCGCCCACTCTCCCCTTATGAGTATATATAGCCAGCGGGAGGGGCTACTGCCTCCAGTTCCCTTCATCCGCCGCTTTAGCAGCAGCTCTTGAACCTTCGTTCCTGACTAGCTTTTATTGGACAGCCTTCTTTCGTACCTGACTGTGGACTGCCTAAGTATCTCTTATTGTGAAGTTGTTTTTATAATGTCGGCCACTACGTCACTCAAAAGTTGTGCTAACTGCCCAAATAACTATCCCAATAACGATGGCCATTTTTATGCCTCGGAGAGGGGCATCTATCACAGTCTTGTTCTGTGTGTAAGGCATTTACTCCTCAAATGAGGCAGAATCGCGAGTCTAGGCTCGAAGCCACGCTCTATCAAAGAGCCCTTTTTCCGTCAGGCCCTCTGAAGCGCTAGCTGGCATCTTCTTTTCCTTGTGGGGACAATAACTTACCTTTTTCGCCTTCTGAGAGTTAAGCGGCAGCGCCACAAAAGGAAAAGCCTAAAAAGACCAAGGTGAAAAACCGCAAGAATGGCTGTGAAAATTGTTAGATTTATTAGGTAATAATTAGAATTAGGTATAAGGTATAGAATAAACAATCTGATAAGAATAATAAAAATAAATCTTTAATGGTGAATAGCAGGGAGAAAGACAAGAACATTGGATATTACAAGAAGACATGAGAAACACTCTTAAAGGTTTTTTGGACTGTCTGGCCATGTTCCAGAAGCATTCTCTCCTGACGTTTCGCCTGCATCTATGGCAGGCATCCTCAGAGGTTGTGAGGTCTGTTGGAAACTAGGAAAATGGGTTTATATATCTGTGGAAAGTCACAACATCTGAGAATGCCTGCCACAGATGCATGCAAAACGTCAGGAAAGAATGCTTCTAGAACATGGCCATACAGCCCGAAAAACCTACAACAACCCAGTATTCCGGCCATGAAAGCCTTTGACAAAACACTCTTGAAGTTAGAGGATGATATTTCTCCTCTCTTTGCTATAGAGCAGTGGTTCTCAACTGTGGGTCCCCACGTGTTTTGGACTACTACTCCCAGAAATCCCAGTCAGTTTACCAGCTGTTAGGATTTCTGGGAGTTGAAGACCAAAACATCTGGGGACCCACAGGTCGAGAGTCACTACTCTAGTGGATATATAGAATTTTAAAAAAATATTTTGGGGAATGTGTGTAATTGTAACTGAAGAAATTGCAGTAAAGTCAGAATGCAGGAAATTATTACAGCAGCAAGAAATTTAAAATTGAATAAGGCCCCAGGACCAGATGGTTATACGGCAATATTCTCCAAGACATTCTGAGATGAATTAGCTCCATATTTGTATAAAATAATGCATTTAATTGTAAAGAAATTGCCAGAATCATGGAAGGAAGCAACAATAACATTAATTCCAAAAGAATACAGAGACATTACAGTGGGTCAAGCTTTTAATGCTTATGTCTGTTTTCAGTATGACTTGCTCTTCCTCCCCTCCTTGGGCAAAGTGGCAGTTTCATTGGGAAGTGCTTTCATAGTAATGTTGACAAAGGAAAGAAACGTGGGGGGGGGGGGGGGGTTGTGCAAAGCCTTCCCGTGTGTCCGCACTGACCTGCGGTTGTTGTGTTGTGCCTCCTCCCTTCCTCCCGCCAGCAAGCCTGGGCGACGGACGACGTGGCGCAGATCTACGACAAGTGCATGACGGAGCTGGAGCAGCACCTGCAGTCCATCCCGCACACGCTGGCCATGAACCCCCAGACACAGGCCCTGCGCAGCCTCCTGGAGGCCGTGGTGGTGGCGCGCAACTCCCGGGACGCCATCGCCGCCCTCGGGCTGCTCCAAAAGGTGGGTGGGCAAACACGAGAGCTTCCACCAACAGGAGCGGGTCACTCTTGCAGAGCAGAGGTCCCCCTGGAAACATGCTGCCCCTGTATGCTGCATTTTCCTGATTGTGGTGTATTTTAGACAAGGGTGTATGTCATAGTAACCAAGAGCAAATGTAAACAGTGAGAGAATTGGATGTTTTTGCTTGGTTTCCTGCAGGCTGTGGAAGGCTTGCTGGATGCCACCAGCGGTGCCGATGCCGACCTGCTCCTGCGCTACCGCGAGTGCCACTTGCTGGTGCTGAAGGCCTTGCAGGACGGGCGCGCTTATGGCTCTCCGTGGTGCAACAAACAGATCACAAGGTGAGTGGTGGTGGGCAAAGGCTGCCGTGTTAAGGGATGCCAAGGCTTTGCTTTGAAATGTTTTCCCTTTGTTTTCACTCTGATAGTCTTGTAATATGATGAGCCGCTTTGAGTCTCCCTGTGGAGAGAAAAAGCGAGGTAGAAACAAACATAATAATAATAATAATAATAATAAACAGGAAAAACTCAGCCGTTATCAGGACCTCAAAATCGAACTGCAAAGGCTCTGGCGTAAACCAGTCCAGATAGTCCCAGTGGTCATTGGCACACTGGGTGCCGTGCCAAAAGATCTCAGCCGACATTTGGAAACAATAAACATGGACAAAATCACGACCTGCCAACTGCCAAAGGCTACCTGACTTGGATCTGCACGCATCATTCGAAAATACATCACACAGTCCTAGACACTTGGGAAGTGTTCGACTTGTGATTCCTCTTCGTGGAGCCTGTGAAATTCGCACATAAGGGTTTTGTTCTGCGCATGCGCAGTTGTTCGGAACCTTCTAGAATCTTGTAAAAGAAACAATTTGGTGAAGGCCCCGCCCACTCTCCCCAATACTATAAATGCCCCTGGCAGGGACTGCACCTTAATTCCTTTTTCCGCGCTCAGCAGTTAGGAACCCCTCTAGTCTCGTCGCGATCCTTTTCTAAATTCCTGGACTTTCTCGTTTTGACCTCGGCCTGTTTCTCTGTAGCTGCTGAGGCTACGGAACTAAGGCGCAGTCCCCACCAGGATCCTTAATAGTATTGGGGAGAGTGGGCGGGGCCTTCGCCAAATTGTTTCTTTTACAAGATTCTAGAAGGTTCCGAACAACTCCGCATGCGCAGAACAAAATCCTTATGTGCGAATTTCACAGACTACCAATCGAGGAAACAGTTACTTACCTGTAACTTGCATTTTTGTGATACGAAATCCAGCATATAGATCTCATTTGCTGTGATATACTGTGATTTTGTGTCAGTGAAATAATAATAATAATAATAATAATAATGGCTGACAAACAAGGCAGGCAGCTGACCCTTCTGCCCTAAATCTCAGTGCTTTGGATACAGAGACTGCAACAAAACTAAATTGCCCTGACAAGGATGGCTCTGTCTTCCAGGTGCCTGATTGAGTGTCGAGACGAGTATAAATACAACGTGGAGGCCGTGGAGCTTCTGATCCGCAACCACCTGGTGAACATGCAGCAGTACGACCTTCACCTGGCTCAGGTGAGTCGCTTGTGCCGGCTGCGTCCCTTGCGTGATGATGTTGTGTAACGGCCAGTCACTCACTTTGCCCCCTTCTTTCCCCGGACAGTCGATGGAGAACGGCCTGAACTACATGGCCGTGGCCTTTGCCATGCAGCTGGTGAAGATCCTGCTGGTGGACGAGAGGACGGTGGCCCACATCACCGAGGCTGACCTCTTCCACACCATCGAGACCCTGATGCGGATTAACGCTCACTCCAGAGGGAACGCTCCAGAGGGGTAAGGCTTCAGGGCCAATGGGGGCCTCCGATGCCAATAGTAATAACAATAATAATAATAATAATAATAATAATAATAATATTCTTTTACCCCGCCACCATCTCCCCGAAGGGACTCAGGGCAAGTGACATATGGATTATATTATATTATGCATAATTTTACATAATTAATAACTGCTGTACTCTCATGGCCCACTGTAAATAATAATAATAATAATAATAATAATAACAAAAGGATCCCCAAATAATCTAACACCAAATATCAATGTTTTCCCCTCGTGACCACCTGTGATTTGCACCTATGGTAATTCTGCACGCGCGCGCAGGCAGCATCGAACATTCTCGAGACTCCAAAGAACCGTTAGCCTAGCCATGCCCACCTCCGACCACATAAATAGCCCTCAATGAGGCTAACGGTCAGTTCTTTAAACCGCCGCTAAGATCAGGCAGCTGGATACTTGAGACTCGTTACTTTCAATATCATACAACGATCTACGCAGTAGAGCCTAATTGTGAGATCTCCAATTTAGATAATGTCTCACACCACGGGCTTTAAGCGTTGTACGGCATGCAATGCGAATTTTCCAGACAATGATGCACACTCGCTCTGCATCGTATGTCTTGGAGAGGGGCATATGCTCCAACAATGCAATATATGCCAACTCTTCACTCCTCAAACGAGGAAGAAGAGAGAGATTCGCCTTAAAGCCGCTCTTTATGAGAGGGCGCTTCTTCCTCCAATGCCCATGAAGCGGCAAAAAAAGCTGCCACCAACCCAAGATGTCTTAGGATTTTTAAAATGGGTTTCTGAGGGAAACCTTTCCCACTTCTGCCCACACAGCTTTTTCCCTGGCTCCCAAAATGACTGTTTGGATAAGAGACCTTTCTGTGGTATCAGGAGGTTAAAGTGACTGGCATTATCACAAAGGATTGCTGATAGATTGAGGAACGATAGAGACTTATTGAAAGTTAAATAGAAAAAGATTTATTTATAGAAAACAGACAACTAACTTCTTCAGAGAGGCACAAAACGCTTGACTTGTTACAAAAGTACTTCACCTTGATGATTGCTTGAAATAAGTTCCTTCACTTAGTTACACACAGAGCAAATCAAACAGATCTAGCTGCTGGTTACAAAAATCCCTCACTCTACTTCAGAGAAATAGTAATGAGTTTCTGACTAACCTATCCTAGGTAGTCCCCTGATTCATTGGCTAACTCTCCCCAGAGTTCTTTCTGCTAACTAACTCAGTCTAGAGAGCTAGTCCCTTGTGCTATCTCCCACAAGAAATCAGGTTGCTGCTTGACCTTTCCTGTCAGCTAATCAGCCCTGCTTTACACAGACGCTCTCTCCCTGAAAACCTAGTTTCAAAAAACACTTCTTTCCTTACCAGCTCCCAGTTCCCAACTCCCAGAAGCTGAAAATCTTTTCCCTCCTAAGACTTGGCTCCTCCCATCTGCTCTAGCCAATCCCAGGAGACCTCAAACTCCTCCCAATTTCTATCTATCCCCACTCAAGATAGCTGTTTCCCTGGCTTACACTCTCAAAATGGAGATCTGCCATACTGTTACCCAGGCTTCTTTTCCAGGCTGCTAGGTAAGATTCACTACACCCACCCACCCAAGTGGCACACGACCAGCAGGCATAACATTAATTCAGGAAGATTAAAATGCTTCTTGATCATTCTGCCTGCCTTCTACTCCATGGAGAAAGGACACGCCGTTTCTTGCATCCAACCCTTTTGTTTACACGGAGTCATATGCTCTTGTGGTGGAAATACAGGTGTAGCATTTGCTCCTCCTCTCCTTACATCCTTTGGGATTAAGTTTCTGCTTCTGACAGTGATGGAACTTTTGGTTAGACTCAGCAGCCATCGCATAAGAGAGATCCGCCTCAGCCAACAAACCTTGCTCACAAGGCCTCATTCACTAATATATTGCAATTTTTATTGTTAATTTTGTTTATTTGTGCTTGGCTTATCTTTGTTTGTTTTATATTGATTGGATGTGTTATTATTTGATTATTTGACCAGCCATCCCCTGCCACATGTTGCTGTGGCCCAGTCTGTGTATATGTGTTTTGTGTGTGTATATATGTGGTTTTGCGCATGCACTGTAGCATCTTTTTGCTTTTTTTGGCCCTTTAAGTCCCTTCTTTTAGGTGTTTTTATAAGTGGTGGTCACTCGTTGGCCTGAGAGGTGTCTTGTGTCCAAATTTGGTGTCAATTCGTCCAGTGGTTTTTGAGTTATGTTAATCCCACAAACAAACATTACATTTTTATTTATATAGATTTCCTAGCTCTCCCCTGCCACATGTTGCTGTGGCCAGTCTGTGTATATGTGTTTTGTGTGGCTTTGTGCATGCGCTGTAGTGTCCTTTTGCTTTTTTGAGCCCTTTAAGTCCCTTCTGTTGTGTTTTTCAGTGTTTTTGTGAGTGATGGTCACTAGTTGGCCTATTAAGTGTCTTGTGTCCAAATGTGGTGTCAATTCATCCAGTGGTTTTTGGGTTATGTTAATCCCACAAACAAACATGACATTTTTATTTATATAGATTTACTAGCTCTCCCCTGCCACGTGTTGCTGTGGCCCAGTCTGTGTATATGTATTTTTATTGCATTGCATTTTTATTTATATAGATTACTAGTATTTGCCCTAAATATGATGATAATATACGGACAAAATATAGGAATTCCATTTTTCCCATAGTGTTCTCACTAGCAAGTGTGTTGTCAAAACCTCAGCCCTCCTTCCAGGTGTTTTGGGCATTGGAATTATGGGAGTTGAAGTCCAAAACACTGGGAGGGAGGGCCGAAGTTGGGCCAGGCCTGGTCTAATTGGAAGGAAAAAGAAACTATAGGGCAGTGGTTCTCAACCTTCCTAATGCCGCGACCCCTTAGTACAGTTCCTCTCATTGTGGTGACCCCCAACCATAACGTTTTCATTGCTACTTCGTAACTGTAACTTTACTACTGTTATGAATCGTAATGTAAATATCTGATATGCAGATATTTTCAAATCCCAAATACCCAATATGCCCAAATTTGAATACTCATGGGGTTGGGGGGGATTGATTTTGTCATTTAGTAGCTGTAGTGACTGGGATTTATAGTTTACCTACAACCAAAGAGCATTCTGAACACCACCAATGATGAAATTGAACCAAACTTGGCACACAGAACTCCCATGGCCAAGAGAAACTACTGGGAGGATCTGGTGGACATTGACCTTGAATTTTTGGAGTTGTAGTTCACCTACATCCAGAGAGCACTGTGGACTCAAAACAATGATGGATCTGGACCAAACTTGGCATGGATATTCCATATGCCCAAATATGAACACAGATGGAGTTTGGGCGAAATAGACCTTGACATTTGGGAGTCATAGTTCCTGGGATTTATAGTTCACCTACAATCAGAGCATTCTGAACTCCACCAATGATGGACTTGAACCAAACGTGGCACACAGAACCCATGACCAATGGAAAATACTATGTTTTCTGATGGTCTTTGGTGACCCCTCTGACACCTCCTCGCGACCCCCACAGGGGTCCCGACCCCCAGGTTGAGAAACACTCCTATAGGGACTCACCGAGCTCTGTCTCCCGCTCCCTTCCAGGCTCCCGCAACTGATGGAGGTGGTGCGCTCCAACTACGAGGCCATGATCGACCGGGCGCACGGCGGGCCCAACTTCATGATGCACTCGGGCATCTCCCAGGCCTCCGAGTACGACGACCCGCCGGGCCTGCGGGAGAAGGCCGAGTACCTCCTGCGGGAGTGGGTCAACCTCTACCACTCGGCCGCCGCCGGGCGCGACAGCACCAAGGCCTTCTCCGCCTTTGTTGGACAGGTAGAGCTTGGGGAGAGAGAGGTGCTTTTCATTCAACGTCATAACTATGCTGTGTGATGATGCCCTGGCATCCCATTGCCGTGCTGCTGTGTGACATTTGTGCCCCTAACCCTTTCCTTTTCAGGACTCTTGACTCAAGTCTCATGCGCCATCAGATCTAATGCGCATCTCGTTTTCAAAACTTTGAAACAAAACGAAAGCATTTGCTGCTGAATGTAATGTGCAGCGGACAAAATGCACTTTTTGTAATTTGGCCCAAAAAGGTGAATTCCAGTGCTTGTTAATCCTTCTATAAAAACAAAAGTGTTAGAACATCAAAGCTTTTGGCAATGGAAAGGCAAACCACTGTGAGTCGCCTTCGGGCTTGAGATACAGCGGTATACAAGAATAGTAAATAAATAAATAAATAAACCTTGGGGCGCATCTCTGCCGTAGAATGAATCCACTTTAATTGCCTTGACTCAGTGCTAAATATTCATATATTTAATTCTCCTTTCATTGGAAATGTAATCTTGGGAGAATATAATCTAATAAATATGCTCAAAGTTTTGACTAGAAAGCTAAACTGAGTGTTAAGCTTTCTTTTGTTGCGTCACCCCGCAGGGTGACTTGGCCAAATAAACCTATTAAATAATAAATTATTTAATTTTTATTATTAAATAAACCTATTAAATAATAATTATTATTAAATAAACCTATTAAATAATAATAATTATTAAATAAACCTATTAAATAATAATAATTATTAAATAAACAAATAATAATGATAACTTTATTTTTATACCCCGCCTCCATCTTCCCAAAGGGACTTGAGGCAGCTTATAAAGGGATAACCCCAGAAATAGATATTAAAAACAAGCACAGAAAATACAAACAAAAATCAATAAAAACATCATAATTACCGTATCAAGGCTCTGCATCAAATGCTGGATTCGGGCTCATAATTTCTACGTGCAATAATTCCTACATAGAGCCACGAGAAAGTGCGAGAGACATAAGGCTATTTCCTATCTCCTCGCATCTGGTGTCCAATTGGATAGAGACCTTAGAACAGAGGTTCTCAACCTTTCTAACACCGTGACCCCTAATTTTTCTTCGTGGTCTCTGTGAACGCACACTTGTGTAGAGACTGCGCCTGCGCAGGCTCCAACAGAAACTTCTCTAGTTTAAACTTTTCAAGTTTTGGCGGTAACCCCGCCCAGCCCCGGCAGGGCATAAAAGGGCGCCCCGCGCGCAGCCTCGCAATTCCTTTTTTTCCGCCACAAGGCTCACTTCCGTACTTCTGAGATGTCAACAACCAGATTTAAACACTGCACGCAGTGTTCCATGAAAATCCCTGACTCTGACAAGCATTCCTTGTGTCTTCTTTGCCTCGACGAGGCACATATCGCCGATTCCTGCCGTCGCTGACGGCACAATCCCGGGAAAACCGGGTTCGTCGTCTTCAGTACCTGCTCTACCAACAGTTTGTTTTCTTCCCGCCTCCGGGACCTCAGCTTGCTAGTCTCCACAAGTGTGCATTCACAGAGACCACGAAGAAAAATGGTAGGTTACATACCTGTGACCATTTTTCTTCGAGTGGTGCTCTGTGAATTCACACAAACCCGCTCGGCCTCCCCGCTTACAAACCTCCAATTTTTTCGTTGCCTTTGCGGTGTAGGAATTGCGAGGGTGCGCGTGGAGCGCCCTTTTATGCCCTGCTGAGGCTGGGCGGGGTTACCGCCAAAACTTGAAAAGTTTAAACTAGAGAAGTTTCCTTTGGAGCCTGCGCAGGCGCAGTCTCACGCGAAGGAGCCCTCGCCTGGCTCTCGCCCTTGCCGTCCGGTGAGAGTGCGAGGCAGGCAAGAATCATAGAATCCTAGAATCAAAGAGTTGGAAGAGACCTCATGGGCCATCCAGTCCAACCCCATTCTGCCAAGAAGCAGGAATATTGCATTCAAATCACCCCTGACAAATGGCCATCCAGCCTCTGCTTAAAAGCTTCCAAAGAAGGAGCCTCCACCACACTCCCTCCGGGGCAGAGAGTTCCACTGCTGAACGGCTCTCACAGTCAGGAAGTTCTTCCTCATGTTCAGATGGAATCTCCTCTCTTTGCGTGAGGCCTGGCTTTGTGCAAAGCCTTGAGGGACGGGGGCCAAAGGAGGTTGCCTCACGACCCCTTCGAAATGGCCAAACGACCCCCTTGGGGGTCGCAACCCCCAGGTTGAGAACCGTTGCCTTAGAAGGTTTTTCTTGGGCCAAAAAAAAAAGAAGGGACACCGTGTTGGAATAAATAAACAAACAGAACACCGTCTGGGTCGGTATGTGAATTAGCTCTTTCTCTCACACCCTCGCTTTGCTGCGCATGGGACTGATTGTCTCAGGCAAGCAATGAGATCAAACCAAAACACAACAGAGTCTTCATCTGTAGTTTGCAGAGATTTACAATACAGCCTCTGACCTTGTTTGCTGCTCACCACTTGAACTCTGGCTTTCATCCAGACTTTTTTAGGAGTTGCCTATATACAACTATTTACTAGGCTTGGGCAATCCATGGTTCTAAAGTACTTACAAAACTAAAGTTCTGGTGGTGAAAATTTCAGAACTCTAACAAAACTCCCAAAATTTCATAATAAATGGCAGTTCCTAATTAGTTCTGTCATTAAAATCACCAATAATGAAATAATAAGTAAATTTTGAAAGTTTTGTTAGAGTTCTGAAATTTTCACCACCAGAACTTTAGTTTTGTAAGTACTTTAGAACCATTTAGAACCATGGATTGCCCAAGCCTACTATTTACTAGAGGTGTGCATTTTGTTTGACTCGGATTTTGTGTGGTTTTGATGGTTGATTTTAATGTACTGATGCTATGCGTTTTAATTTGTATTGATTTTAATGTATGTGTATATTGTATTTGGAGAAGCGTCTGCACCCTGGCCTTGGCACAGTAGATAGAATCCTAGAGTTGGAAGAGACCCCCAAAGGCCATCTAGTCCAACCTCCTGCTTCATCGAAGCACTCCAGACACATGTTTTAAAGGCACCAGACTCTGAGGCAGAGAGTTCCACAGCTGAACAGCTCTCATTATGGTCAGGAAGTTATATATTGTAAGCCGCTCTGAGAGAAGGGAGGCCTATATATGTCGTAAATAAATAAATAAGATAAATGTAATACAATATAATACTAATAATAATACAATATTATAATTATATATTTATATTACATGCATTAGTAATGATATTACAATATAATGGTATAGTACAATATAGTAGTATTTAATACTGATAATGTATTATGCTAATAATATGATGTATTATATGTATATATATATATATATATATCTTGTAAGCCGCTCTGAGGGTGAGAAGGGCAGCATATCAATGTTGCAATTTTTTAAATTAATTAAATAAATAAATGAAATTACATGAGTTGAGGCATTACTAGGTTAAATGAATTTTGAATATTTACATAAATCTGTAATTCAAAATAAGACTCTGATTAAACCATTATTCTAACCTTCTTCAATATAAATGTGCTTACGTATCATAACAATAACAATAGAGTAAAAGAAAAAATGTAATAATGACAATAGAGTAAAATAATAGAAGTGTAATAATAGTAACAGAGTAAAATAATAAATGTAATAATAATAATAATAAATGTAATAATAATAAATCGATTCCGGGGAGCGGCGTGAGCTTCCGCTGTCAGCCCTAGCTTCTGCCAACCTAGCAGTTCGAAAACATGCAAATGTTTCGAAAACATGCAAAAAGTGTTACCTCCGGCGGGAAGGTAACGGCGCTCCATGCAGTCATGCCAGCCACATGACCTTGGAGGTGTCTATGGACAACGCTGGCTCTTCGGCTTAGAAATGGAGATGAGCACCAGAGTCCCAGAGTCGGACATGACTGGACTTAATGTCAGGGGACTACCTTTACCTTTTAAAATAGTGGAAATGTAATAATAACAGTAATAAATAGAGTGAAAGAATAAATGTAATAATAGAATAAAATAATGGAAATGTAATCACAGTAATAGAGTAAAAGAATAAATATAAAAATAGAGCAAAATAATAAATACTATAAAAATAATGTAATTAAATGTAATTAAAATAAATAGCCTTGACTCAAGTACAAGCCAAGGGGGGCTTTTTAAGCCTAATAAAGGGGCTGAAAAACTCAGCTTATACTCGAGTATATATGGCTAGCTGTGAACAAAAAAAGCGGGCATAAATAAACTTTAATAATAATAATAAGAAGAAGAGTTGCAACCTTTTCATCTGGGGAAGAGGACGACTAAAAGGATCAAAGGTCTAGACACCCTGAATAATCCCCCTGAGGAGCAGCTTAAAGAGCTGTATTTGTTTACCCCAGAAGAGAAGATTAAGAGGAGACATCAGAGGAGCCATGCTTAAATATTTGAAAGGAAGAGGGAGTAGGCTTCCTTTCTATTCTGGACACTAGGACTCAAAGGAGCTATTGGTCCAAATGAAAATATATAGTATTATATTGCATTACATTATAATATTATAAATATTATATGTATATACAATATATTATATTGAATTACATTATATTATATATATATTTACTGGTGGCGCAGTGGGTTAAAGCCCTGTGCCGGCAGGACTGAAGACCGACAGGTCGCAGGTTCGAGGCAGATGAGCTCCCTCTATCAGCTCCAGCTCCTCATGCAAAGGGGACATGAGAGAAGCCTCCCACAAGGATGATAAAAACATCAAATCATCCGGGCAATGTCCCCTGGGCAACATCCTTGCAGACGGCCAATTCTCTCACACCAGAAGTGACTTGCAGTTTCTCAAGTCGCTCCTAACACGACAATATATATTATTATTATTATTAGTAGTAGTAGTAATATATTGCATTACATTAAATATTTTGGTATCTATTTTTATTTTGAAATTGACCAGTAGCTGCTGCATTTCCCACCCTTGGCTTATATTTGGGTCGGCTTATACTTGAATATATATTTATTTATTGACTTTGCTTCTATACGGCTGTATCTCAAGCCCGAAGGCGACTCACGGTGGTTCACAAACAGTAAAAACAGTAGAAACAGCAGTGGTTCCATACAACATATAACAATTGACTTAACACATTATCCATAAATTACCAATAAGCAATTACAATGCACAATTATTACAAAAAACAACCGTACCCAATCTTCTCATCATCCAAGCGTAGTCCAGGTTCGTCATCCATTGTTCCATTCCTATGTTCCAATATATGGTACATTGAAAGCATTTCAAAACCATTTGGGTTCACTCGCCTGTGCATGCGTGTTCCAAGCAAAGGAGCCATTTTGTTTTCCCTCCCAAAAACCCAAAATACCAGTACCGGATTCCCCCTATGCAGCCCCACCATAATGTGACCCTGTTTGCGGGTCTCACCGTTTTGTGGGGAGGGGCCTTGTTGTTGCCGCTGCATTTGCCGTCTCGTGGCGCTGCCTCTGACCCCGTGGCGCTTCCCTCTCCGGCAGATGCACCAGCAGGGCATCCTCAAGACGGACGACTTGATCACCCGCTTCTTCCGGCTCTGCACCGAGATGTGCGTGGAGATCAGCTACCGGGCGCAGGCCGAGCAGCAGCACAACCCGGCCGCCAACCCCACCATGATCCGGGCCAAGTGCTACCACAACCTGGATGCCTTTGTGCGCCTCATTGCGCTGCTGGTCAAGCACTCCGGGGAGGCCACCAACACTGTCACCAAGATCAACCTCCTCAACAAGGTCAGTGCGGGATGGGAATGAGGATTTTATCACTTACTTTGGAGCTGCAGTTAACTCTGTGTATCTTGTTATGAGCGTTTTGATAGCTCCCAATGTAGCAACCCATTCTTTGCTCCTTTGCAGGTGCTTGGGATCGTGGTGGGGGTCCTCCTGCAGGACCACGACGTGCGGCAGAGCGAGTTCCAGCAGCTCCCTTACCACCGCATCTTCATCATGCTGCTCTTGGAATTGAACGCCCCCGAACACGTCCTGGAGACCATCAACTTCCAAACACTCACAGCCTTTTGGTGAGCACTACTTTAGTTCTCTGCTATGCAGAATGAGATTTTTATTTCTTCTAATATTGCTATACCCTATTTATTCAAATCCAATGCTCACCGGGTTGCTGTGAGTTTTCTGGGCTTCCTGGCCATGTTCCAGAAGCATTCTCTCCTGACGTTTCGCCCACATTTATGGCAGGCACCCTCAGAGGCTGTGAGGCCTGTTGGAAACTAGGCAAGTGAGGTTTCTATATGTGTGGAATGTCTGGGAAGGGAGAAAGAAGTCTTGATTCCTGGAGGCAAGGCTGAATGTTGCCATTGGCCAACTGGATTAGCATGGAATGGTCTCGTAGCTTCAAAGCCTGGTTGGTTGCTGCCTGGGGGAATTCCTTATTTGGAAATGTTAGCTGGCCCTGATTGATTCTTGTCTGGAATTCCCCTGTTTTCAGAGTGTTGCTCTTTATTTACTGTTTAGAGGTTTTTTTTAATGCTGGGAGCAAGATTGTGGAACTCATTACCTGGAGAGATCAGGAAAAGCCCCTTCACTAGAAACGTTCAAAAAGGACCTTAAAACCTGGCTCTTCCACTGTGCCTTTGGGAAGTTTAGTTCCACAACCCTGTGTGTTTTCATGAGCTCCCTGCAAATAACTGGCCCCTATTTTTGTCTCATTAGAGTTTTTAATCATTTTATCCTGTTATCTTGATTGTGTTTATTGGAATGTTATTTTGTTACTGTGTTTATACTTTTTTTTCTATGTAATTTTGATGATGTTTCTTGTTGTTTATGTTCTTGTTTTATTTTGCTGTAACATGTTGTCTGGGCTTGGCCCCTGTAAGCCGCTCTGAGTCCCCATTGGAGAGATGGTGGTGGGGTAAAAATAAAGATGATGATGATTATTATTATAAATTATTATTATTATAAATGCTTTCAGTCAGCACAGATAAACAAACCAAGCTCTCAGGTGCTTTGCCAGATTGCAAGAGAGATTGATAACAGAGTCAAGGCTAAAAAGAAATCCATTCCTGGCTGCTTGGGATATAGAGTAGATTAGGGGATAAAAGTGCCAAGTATCGAATCTATAAATAAAGATTATTATTATTATTATTATTATTATTATTATTATTGTGTTCATTTTCATGGTTTCCTCCTTTCTGTTGAAATTGTCCATGTGATTCGTTCCTGGACAATGCTGCTGTGTTTGGGGGTCCCTATGGAGACTTGCCCACAGCTGCGTGGCATACTGGAAACTTGCCTTTTTTGGCAAAATGAGGGTGACCACTAGATTTGCGTAAATAGTGCTGAACCAAAGCAAAGGAGGAAGCTGCTTCAGGAGACCCTGGAGCCCCAAATTGAGAGACACAGTCTCTCATTTAATGACCAGGGCTCAATGTTATGTGGTATTGAGATGTGCAGTTTGGTGAGGTATCAGCATTCTTTGGTAGAGAAGACTCAGTAACTTGTAGGACTACATGGCTTTACACCATTAAAACAGGGCAGTTCAAGGATCTGTTTCAACCCAGATCAGGAAATGAGACCATAAGATTAAATCCACCACACTTGACTGTGGGAAAAAACAAGACTTTTTTATTGATGAAAAATTGTTACAAAATAGAGGAAAATACAAAGTCCATAAAGCCACAGTAAAACTCAGCAGTCAGGAATATCTCTGAACTAGATCAAAATTCCAAAAGCAACACTATAAAAGCCTGGAACCTGTTAGCATTTCACTAACCGTACTTGGAAACTAGAAGCCTCTGGGAATGCAGGCCATGGGAAACGGGAAATCTGCCAAAGTAATGCCTCAGTCTAAACGATGCTTGATCTAATGAGACAGCCCGGAGGGAGACATTTAAAACTAAAGAAACTGTTTCGGGACATGCCTCCAGGCTTGGAAGCCTCCTTTTCCTTTAATCTACTTGACCTTCGCAGGCTCTGTGATTTGCTCCTGTTTTTCCAAATCTGTCCTTTCCTATCCTCATTAAAAAAAGGCAGGTGTTGGCTCCTCTGGAGAGTTATCACCGCTTGATTCTGAAACATTCCCATCAGGATGTGTAGCTTCACTTTCCCAGCCACTGCCCTCAGAATCAACAGTTTCCAAACCATCGGGAAAATATGTGTTCAGTGCCCTGTTCAGTTGCATCAGGAAATACAATCAGAGAATCAGGTTCAGGTTCACACGGAGGATGAGGGTCAGGCTCACACGGAGGCTGAACCCCAACAGGATCCCCCAGTGGCGCAGTGGCTTAAACCCTTGTGCCAGCAGCACTGATGACCGAGAAGGTCAGCGGTTCGAATCTGGGGAGAGAGGGTTGAGCTCCCTCTGTCAGCTCCAGCTCCTCATGCAGGGACATGAGCGAAGCCTCCCACAAGTGTCTCAAGTTGCTCCTGACATGAAAAAAAAGGCAGTTGAAGTGGATTCATTCTACATCAGAGATGCACCTCAAGGTTTTCTTTTCCGTTGCTGGAAGCTTTGGTGTACTGTTGTTGTTTTGCTTGTATTGTTGTATTCGGGCTCGGCCTCACGTAAGCCGCACCGAGTCCCTTGGGGAGATGGTAGTGGGGTACAAATAAAGGATTATTATTATTATTATTATTATTATTATCCTCATACTTTTGTTTTTGAAGAAGGAATCCTAAATAATAATAATAATAATAATTATTATTATTATTATTATTTATACCCCGCCACCATCTCCACAAAGGGGACTCGGGCAGCTTACATGAGGCCAGGCCCAGTAGTGCAATTAAAATAACATAACAATAACATAACACAAAAGCATAAAACAAACATCGCAATGATTAATAATAATAATAATAAACTGTGGCGCAGTTGGCTGAGTGTCAACTGCATTAAGATCACTGACCAAAAGGTCATGTGTTCGAAGCCAGCCCGGGTTGGAGTGGGTTTCCAACCAGTTGTGTAGCCTGTTGTCGACCTTTGCAACCCGAAAGACAGTTGCATCTGTCAAGCAGAAAAATTAGGTACCACCTTAAAGTGTGGGGAGGCTAAATTAACTGATTTATGAGGCCATAAAGAAGACTCCAGCAAAGCATTCCAGCAGGGAAGCATGCGGGGAATGCGGAAGTGCTTCATCAGCGTCGCAGAAATAGCCTCTGTGTATGTCTGTATATGTTTGTATGTCAAAAATTGGCATTGAATGTTTGCCATATATGTGTACACTGTAATCCACCCTGAGTCCCCTGCGCGGTGAGAAGGGGGGAACATAAAAGCTGTAAATAAATAAATAAATAAATAAATAAATGAAGAACTAATTAAAACTGGTTAAAAAAGTAAAGCATAAAAACACAATAAAAATGCAAAACAATACAGAGAAAAATCAGACACAATCACAGTGAGCAGCCACATGTACAGGTAATGATAAAATTCAGGATGAGATAGAAATAAAAAGAAGTATATTTGCAAGTATATATATTTTTTTGTTTCAGCACTTTGAAAATTGAGTTGTGTGTTAGATTTGATGGCACGTTAGACGCTAAGAAATACAGTGATTTGAAATATGGCCATGTGAAGTGACCACCTCTCTGTTAATAGAAGATGTTGTTTTTGTTTTGTAATTGCAGCAACACGTTCCACATCCTGCGACCGACCAAAGCTCCGGGTTTTGTTTACGCCTGGCTGGAACTGATCTCCCACCGGATATTCATTGCGCGGATGCTGGCGCACACCCCTCAGCAGAAGGTGGGCCCGCGGTCGGTCTTCTGTCCCTTTAAGAAGGGAATAATACTACTACTACTAATAATAATAATAATAATAATAATAATAATGAGGAGGAGGAGGAGGAGGCCTCTTGGGTAGCAGGGCTTTGTGCAAAAGGCTTTCTGGCTTGCGATGTTCGTTGTGTTGATCCCTCTCTCAAGTAACAGAACCAAAAGGGTCTGGGCCAACTTCGACCCTCCCTCCGGGTGTTTTGGACTTCAACTCCCACAATTCCCAACAACCTGTGACCCCTTTCTTTTCCTTAAGCGGCTGAGGGGGGAAAGGAAGGGGCCTGAGGCTGTTGGGAATTGTGGGAGTTGAAGTCCAGAACGCCTGGAGGGCTGGTTTGCCCATAGTCTTTGTCATCTTGGAACGGGACACTTCAGTTAAGCAAGGGGTCATCCTCCCAGGCCTGGTGTAGCACCTGAACAGCGGCCAGAGTGAGAGAAAGAGCAAAAACACAGACCAATGTTGTCTCTTCCATAAGAGGCTTGTCTTTGTAGTAAAATTTATAGGTTGCTTACCTGTAACTGTAGTTCCCTGAGCAGGGCTGTAGCCAGAAAAAAATTTCGGGGAGGGTTGACAATTTTGGGGGGGGTTGAAATTTTCGGGGAGGGTTGAAAATTTCAGGGGGGGGGGTTGAAACCTGCCTCCTAGCTCACATTGAAGCAAAGAGTACAGCAGGGAGCAGAGCAGCCTTCAGTAGCCTGCAGCTCCGCCCCAGTCAACCACCTCCACCAAGTCTGGTCTCCTTAATGAGAGCATTCAACACACACACACACCCAACTTGGTTGCTTCACTACATCGGCTATTGCTGCAAGTAATGACAGTGTGAATAAATTGTCAATATTTGCTTGAGATAGTGTTTACAGTTCTGGAGGGACTCTTATTTTTGCATCTCATAGACTTAGCATGGGGATTTGGTTAATCAGTTAAAATACATGAGTAAACCAGGTTTTTTAAAAAAATCTGAAACATTTCGGGGGGGGGGGGTTGAACCCCTAAAACCACCCCCCTCGCTACAGACCTGTCCCTGAGTGGTCACCTGTGAATTTGCACATATGGTTATGCCTGCGCAGACCAGCTTCAGAACCTTCTGGAAAGACAAAACAGACATTTTTCCCTTGCCCCGCCCACTCCCCTTCGAGTATATATAGCCCATGGGCGGGGCTAGGCCCTCAGTTCTCTTGATCCGCCGCTTTAGTAGCAGTTTGAAAACCTTCAGTTTGCGAGCTTCTGTTTTGGGCTGCTCTTTGGACTACGATATTTCTGGTATTGATTTGGACTGGCTTACGATTTTGAGGTACTCTCTGACGTTGACTCCGGACTGTTTTCTTGGAACTGGATTGTGTTTTGTCTCTGGGCATGGCGACCACTTCATTTAAGCAATGTGCCAGCTGCCCCAATACTTTGCCTGACACCGACGGGCACTCCCTTTCTTTAACGTGCCTGGGTGAGGGACATCTCTCGCAGTCATGTTTACGCCGCAGACGAGGAAGAACAGAGAATCCAGGCTTAAGGTAGCTCTGTGTGAAAGGGCCCTTTTGCCTTTAGCTGCCCCCAAGCAGGTGACTCCTGCTGATCTTTCAAAGTTACCATTCGCACAGGCTAAATAACATGTAAGCCCTGTAAAGAAAAAGGTGAAGAAAGTGAAGGATAAGAGCCGCCAAGATGGTCGCCAGGCTCTTCCCTAGACTCGTAGCCCTGTAAAAAGGGTGGAAACTAGGCTTGGGTGTTTTCGTTCGTTAATTTCGTAATTCGTTATTAATTCGTATTTAAATTAGCTTATGATCCAATATTGAGCCATGCAGGAATAGTGTGAGGAGTAATTAAAAATCGAAACAATTTTTCCAATTTATTTCGTAATTATTTCGTAATTATTTTGGCATGTCTGGTGCAAGTTTTATAGTTGTTGTTTGTTTTCTCACACCAACAGTCAACAACAGAGGGAGAGGGAAGCTTCAGAAGTTCCCCCTGTCCCATTTGGAGGGGTTTTTAGCATATTGCGCAATTGCGTCCGCCATTAACGAATCGATTCGTAATTTTATGAAATTTCGTATATTTCGAAATTTTTAAAAGGAAAATTTCGGAATTCTTAAAAAAAACGAAACGCAAGGGCCCCCTAAAAACAAAATGAGTTTAGAACCAAATTTTTCCATGGTTACCCAAGCCTAGGAAACCCTTCTGCTGTTCTTTCCCCGACTGGGGCTCAGCCTGAACTGTTACTGCAGGGAGCCAACACGCCTCTACCATGATCTGCGCATGTGCACACTGGAGACGCGGTACAGGACGGCTCAGCGATGCCGGTCCTCACCCCGCTGGGCGAGCATGCCCATGCGGGAAGGAGCCGCGGGGGCTGTGCCACAGGGAGCACTCCCCGCATCGGGGTGAAGGCAGCCCCGCGGGCCTCTGGTGGGACACCTCTGGAGGCTGACAAGGGCGCGCTTACTTCTACTGGAGTTGGAGCGCTCCCCATAGCCGGAGACGGCGCGACCCCGCATGTCGGGGAGGGTGCGCGCCAAAGTTTCCATGACACAAATAAAGTTCAGCCTTCACACTTGAGCTTCACACATGAGGCCTTCTCATACTGAGGCTTACCTCACTCAGAGGCTTCTCTCACAGACTAAGGCCTATCTTAGCGCCAAGGTTTCCATGACACAAATAAAGTTCAGCCTTCACATTGGAGCTGCACGCACGAGGCCTTCTCATACCGAGGCTTACCTCACTCAGAGGCTTCTCTCACAGACTAAGGCCTATCTCACACTGTGACGCCTTCTCACAGACTGGGCGTTGTTTTTACCTGGCAAATTTTATTTATTTATTTATTTCGGGTACTTCTACCCCACCCTTCTCAACCCCGGGGGGGGGGGGGGAGGACTCAGGGCGGCACAATTTGATGCCTGCACAAGATACACATACATACAGAACAGCAGTTAAAACAATTATCAAGTTAAAAACAATCGGTACATAACACAATCAATAAAACTAATCTCATGCTCAGCGTTCGTCTTTCAGAGCTCCATAATTCCATTCTGCTTAGTCAATTCCAGTCCATCGTCAAAGTCCTTTCTTTAGCTGCCAGAATGTCCGAATGCCTGGTTCCAAATCTAAGTCTTCAATTTTTTCCTAAAGGAAAGGAGGGATGTGGCTGATCTAATTTCCCGGGGGAGTGAATTCCACAGGTGAGGGGTCGCCACCGAGAAGGCCCTGCTCCTCATCCCCGCCAATCTCACTTGTGATAGAGGTGGGCTCGAGAGCAGGGCCTCCCCGGAAGATTTCGAGGTGGGACGTAGAGGGAGATCCGTTCGGACAGATACACTGGGCCGAATGTTTTATTACGCTTTCTATCTGATACGAATTTTTAACTTATTGTTTTATATGATGTCTTAAAGGTTTGTTCGTGAGCATTGAATCCTTGCTGTGAGCAGGTCAATAAATAAATAAAGGGAACTAACACTGAGGCAAACTAAGCTACGGGCGCCGCTTTGCTCCGCTCTCACTCTGGCCTTTCTCTCTCCTCGCAGGGCTGGCCTATGTACGCTCAGCTGCTCATCGACCTCTTCAAGTACCTGGCTCCTTTCCTGAGGAACGTAGAACTCGCCAAACCTATGCAAATCCTGTACAAGGTGAGTGGGGGGCTGTTTTCCGGGTGGGCATTTTTTTCTTTCAAAGGAGAGGGAATTCTGGGACAGAAGGGAATTTGATTCCCAGCTCACTCTTGCCTCAAAAACACCATTGATTTTTGAGGCGGCTGACAGTTCTCCTCCGAAAGTATTTCCAAGGACCGCCCTAGGCCTGTCTTGACTCTCCCAACTCTTGTTGTCATCAGTACTCTATGTCCCATTAAGTAAAACCTTTTCTGCAGACCGCAAGTTTTTGCAGTTTAAGAGCTGTAGCAAACTAGGATTTTGTGAGAGCAAACTCAGCCAGCACGAGCGATGCTCCGCTTCTTTCTCCGCCTATTTCCCTTTGCTAGGGCAGCGTTGCGAGCATACACTCGTGCCGCAGCAAACGACAGGAAGCTTGCGCTCGGGTTTGCTCCGAAGCCCCGCCTTTTTTCCCCCGAGCCTGCTCTCTCTCTTGCTAGCATGCCTGTTTCCCATTGCAGAGGGCAGGGATGCGAGCGTACGCTCACAGTTGAATTCTGCCAACTGCGAGAGTACACTCGCATCGCTTCCCTAGCAAGGGAAAACAGGCACACTAGCAAGAGAGAGAGCCGCCTCGGGGGGAAAAAGGCGGGGCTTCGGAGCGAGCTCGAGCACAAGCTCGCTCTCGTTTCCAGTAGTTTGCTACGGCTCTACGAAACTTTTCCCATGTTTTTATGAGTTTGTTTCTGAGCACGGGTTGGAAGTGTTGTATGGACAAGCCTCAGCCTTGTGTGTGTGTGTGTGTGTGTTTGCTTTGTAGGGCACGCTCCGGGTGTTGCTTGTGCTGCTCCACGACTTCCCGGAATTCCTGTGCGACTACCATTACGGCTTCTGCGACGTGATCCCTCCCAACTGCATCCAGCTGAGGAACCTGATCCTGAGTGCCTTCCCGCGGAACATGAGGCTCCCAGACCCCTTCACTCCCAACCTGAAGGTCAGCAGGATGCGTGTTGGTGTGTCAGGGGTGACTGCAGGATACATCCACACCCAAATCATCACAGTTCCTAGAGATGCAACTAAGCACATACATCTGCCCGTGCAATGCCTGGGCTAATTTTGCAAATTTACATGTAAATATCTGATATGCAAGACGTATTTCCATTCACTGGACCAAATTTGGCACAAATACCCAATACGGCCAAATTTGAATACTGGTGGGGGGTTTTTTGGGGGGGGGGCAAGGATTGATTTTGTCATTTGGGAGTTGTAGTTGCTGGGATGTATAGTTCACCTACAAACAAAGAGCATTCTGAACTCCAGAATGCAACCAAGCACACGCAACAACCTATGCATTGCCTGGGCTAATTTTGCCAATTTGGTTTGTAAATGTCATGCTAAAGCCATGTCAGAGAAGTCAGAGTGCTTGTTTCCTCCTCTGGGTTGGTGGAAATGCTTCAGATCCTTGCTATTACTTCGCAAAAAGCCTTTAGTAAACTGTTAGTAGTGACAGATGGCCGGAACCCAGATTGCGTGAATGAATGGTTCTCCTTCCTGGTAGAGGCAGTGGTTCTCAACCTTCCTAATGCAGTGACCCCTTAATCCAGTTCCACATTTTTGTGGTGACCCCCAACTATAAAATTATTTTTGTTGCTACTTCATACCTGTCATTTTGCTCCTGTTATGAATCGTCATGTAAATATCTGATATGCAAGATGTATTTTCATTCACTGGCCAAATTAGGCTAAGACCACCAGCACTGAAGTGATGCTCCTGCACCATCAATTCTGCTGGACCGGCCACATTGTCCAAATGCCTCCCAAAGCAGTTACTATACTCTGTACTCAAGAATGGGAAACCCATGACCTTCTGGCAAGGAAACTAGTCCAATGTGGGCTAGGCAAAACTATGGTGAGGTGGATCTGTAATTGGTTAAATGGACGAACCCAGAGGATGGTTCTCCCCAAGGCTTCCTCCTCTTCATCCTGGAAAGAAGTGACGAGCAGAGTGCCATCCGCAGGGTTCCGTCCGGGCCCGGTCCTGCTCAGGATCTTCATTCATGACTTAGATCTGTGTTCCTCAACCTTCCTAATGCCGTGACTCCTTAATCCAGTTCCGCATTTTTGTAGTGACCACCAACCATAAAATTATTTTTGTTGCTACTTCATACCTGTCAGTTCTTCCTGAAACCGTAGAGGAGGTTCTTGGGGCTGTGAGGGCGACCACCTCACCTCTAGACCCATGCCCATCTTGGCTCATTAAATCAGCCAGGGAGGGGTTGGTTGACTGGTTTGTATTGATTGTCAATGCATCGTTGGAGCAAGGGATTTTTCCATCTGGTTTGAAACAGGCAGTGGTTCGTCCACTCCTCAAAAAAGCTTCCCTTGACTCCACGGTGCTGAATAACTACAGACCAGTCTCCAACCTCCCTTTCTTGGGTAAGGTGCTGGAGCGGGTGGTCGCCTCGCAGCTCCAGGGCTTCCTAGACGATACCAACTACCTAGATCAGGCACAGTCTGGTTTCAGGCCTGGCCATGGCACCGAGACAGCCTTGGTCGCCTTGGTGGATGACCTCCGCAGAGAGCTGGACAGGGGGAGTGTGACTCTGCTGGTTCTCTTGGACATCTCAGCGGCTTTCGATACCATCGATCATGGTATCCTTCTGGGTCGTCTCTCTGGGATGGGCCTTGGGGGCACGGTTCTGTCGTGGCTCCAGTCCTTCCTGGAGGGACGCACCCAGATGGTGAAGCTGGGAGACGCCTGCTCGGACCCCTGGCCTTTGACCTGTGGGGTCCCGCAAGGATCTATCTTGTCGCCCATGCTCTTCAACATCTACATGAAACCGCTGGGAGAGGTCATCCGGAGTTTTGGAGTTGGGTGCCATCTCTATGCGGATGACACACAACTCTACTACTCCTTTCCACCTAATTCCAAGGAGGCTTCTCGGGTGCTGGACGAGTGCCTGGCCGCTGTGTCGATCTGGATGAGGAAGAACAAGCTGAAGATCAATCCCGACAAGACAGAGGTCCTCCTGGTCGATCGTAAACCGGATCGGGGTATAGGGTGGCAACCTGTGTTGGACGGGGTTACACTCCCCCTGAAACCTCAGGTCCGCAGTTTGGGTGTCCTCTTGGATTCTTCGCTTACACTTGAGGCTCAGGTGTCGGCGGTATCCGGGAGGGCCTTTGCACAACTGAGACTTGTGCGCCAGCTGCGACCGTACCTTGTGAAGGCGGATCTGGCCGGGGTGGTCCACGCCTTGGTCACCTCTAGAATGGATTACTGCAATGCGCTCTACGTGGGGCTGCCCTTGAAGACGGCTCGGAAACTACAATTGGTCCAGCGGGCAGCAGCCAGGATGCTAACTGGAGCTCATTATCAAGAGAGGTCAACCCTCTTGTTCAAGGAGCTCCACTGGCTGCCATTTATTTTCCGAGCCCAATTCAAGGTGCAGGTGCTCACCTACAAAGCCCTGAACGGTTTGGGACCACCCTACCTGCGTGACCGCATTTCCATCTACGAACCCACACGCTCGCTCCGGTCATCTGGGGAGGCCCTGCTCGTTATCCCACCTACGTCGCAAGCGCGCCTGGTGGGGACGCGGGACAGGGCCTTCTCTGTGGCGGCCCCCCGACTCTGGAATGCCCTTCCAAAAGAGCTTCGTCAGGCCCCTACTCTGGCAGTTTTCAGAAGGAACCTAAAAACTTGGCTGTTCCGATGTGCCTTCGCAGATTAGGAATCCCCATCCCAAGTCCTAGATGCACTTTAGCACAACTAACATTGCTGCACACCACACTTTAATCCTACGTTCCTCCTGCCATCTCAGCACTTTTAACCCT
The DNA here is from genome assembly GCF_037176765.1 of Anolis sagrei. NCBI lineage: Eukaryota > Metazoa > Chordata > Lepidosauria > Squamata > Anolidae > Anolis > Anolis sagrei. The sequence goes on along the minus strand of NC_090028.1, from coordinate 1,564,975 downwards.
GTACCCCATTGCGCTGGCCGAACCAGTTTTAATAGTGTCTTGATGTATTGTCATTGTGGTTATTTTGCTTAATTATTTGATTTGCTTTATTTATCGTTGTGTTATGTTTTCTATTGTATTGTGTTTTGTGGCTTCGGCCCGTGTAAGCCGCATCGAGTCCTTTGGGAGATGCTAGCGGGGTACAAATAAAGTTAATAATAATAATAATAATAATAATAATAATAATAATTTTGCTCCTGTTATGAATCATCATGTAAATACCTGATATGCAAGATGTATTTTCATTCACTGGACCAAATTAGGCTAAGACCACCAGCATTGAAGTGATGCTCCTGCACCATCAATTCTGCTGGACCGGCCACATTGTCCAAATGCCTCCCAAAGCAGTTACTATACCCTGTACTCAAGAATGGGAAACCCATGACCTTCTGGCAAGGAAACGAGTCCAATGTGGGCTAGGCAAAACTACGGTGAGGTGGATCTGTAATTGGTTAAATGGACGAACCCAGAGGATGGTTCTCCCCAAGGCTTCCTCCTCTTCATCCTGGAAAGAAGTGACGAGCAGAGTGCCATCCGCAGGGTTCCGTCCGGGCCCGGTCCTGCTCAGGATCTTCATTCATGACTTAGATCTGTGTTCCTCAACCTTCCTAATGCCGTGACCCCTTAATCCAGTTCCACATTTTTGTGGTCACCCCCAACCATAACATTGTTTTTGTTGCTACTTCATACCTGTCCCCTTATCAATCCAGTTACTCATGTTGTGGTGACCCCCAACCATAACATTACTTTCGATGCCACTTTTATAACTACAATTTTGCTCCTGTTATGAATTGTCATGTAAATATCTGATATGCAGGATGTATTTTCATTCACTGGACCAAACTTGGCACAAATACCCAATACGCCCAAATTTGAATACTGCTGGGGTGGGGGGGGGGGGGCGGGGATTGATTTTATCATTTGGGAGTTGTAGTTGCTGGAATGTATAGAACATTCTGACCTCCACCAACGATGGAATTGAACCAAACTTGGCACACAGGACTCCCATGATCAAGAGAAAATAATACAGGTGGAGTTTGGGGTAAATTGATTTTGTCATTTGGGAGTTGTAGTTGCTGGGATGTATAGTTCACCTACAAACAAAGAGCATTCTGAACTCCACTAACGATGGAATTGAACCAAACTTGGCACACAGAACTCCCATGATCGAAAGAAAATAATGGAAAGGTTTGGTGGGCATTGACCTTGAGTTTGGGAGTTGTAGTTCACCTACATCCCGAGAGCACTGTGGGCTCAAACAATGATGGATCTGGACCAAACTTGGCACAAGCACTCAATATGCCCAAATATGAGCACAGATGGGAGTTTTGGGGAAATAGACCTTGACTTTTGTGAGTTGTAGTTACTGGGATTTACAGTTCACCTTGAGTTTGGGAGTTGTAGTTCACCTACATCCCGAGAGCACTGTGGGCTCAAACAATGATGGATCTGGACCAAACTTGGCACAAATACTCAATAGGCTGTAATGTGAGCACTGGTGGAGTTTGGGGGAAATGGACCCTCACATTTGGGAGATGCAGTTGCTGGGATTTATAGTTCATCTATAATCAAAGAGCATTCTAAACCCCACCGACAGAATTGGATCAAACTTCCCACACAAACCCCCCATGACCAACAAAAAATACTATTTTCTGATGGTCTTTAGCAACCCCTCTGACACCCCCTCGTGACCCCCCCTAGGGGTCCCGACCCCCAGGTTGAGAAACACTGTGGTAGGGGATAGCTGCAGGAATGCTGATGGCAACACCTTGAATCTGGCCAGGGGAAGGGACTCCCACATTTGCTAAGTGACTCTCTGGAGTGAAGAATATCATACTCAGTTCTTGTGGGTTTTTTCGGGCTATCTGGCCATGTTCTAGAGGCATTTCTCCTGACGTTTCGCCTGCATCTATGGCAAGCATCTTCAGAGGTCTGCTGGAGCTGGGAAAAAAGGGGTTTATATATCTGTGGAATGACCAGGGTGAGACAAAAGGCTTTTGTAAGTTGGGCTAGGTGTGAATCTTTTCAACTGACCACCTTGATACAATGGGCTGACAGTGCCTGGAGCAAACTCTTCTTGAAAGGTGATTAGATGTCCCTGCCTGTTTTTCTCTCTGCTGTTTTAATTTTAGAGTTTTTTAATACTGGTAGCCAGATTTTGTTCATTTTCATGGTTTCTTCCTTTCTGTTGAAATTGTCCACATGTTTGTGGATTTCAATGGCTTCTCTGTGTAGTCTGACATGGTGGTTGTGAGAGTGGTCCAGCATTTTTGTGTTCTCAAATAAAATGCTGTGTCCAGGTTGGTTCATCAGGTGCTCTGCTATGGCTGACTTCTCTGGATGAAGTAGTCTGCAGTGCTTCTACATGGAACAATTTGAAAAACAAGCTCTTGAAACAGCAACCAAAAAGCCCACTATATGGTTCAGATATGTGGATGACACTTTCACCATTTGGAGCCATGGAGATGAAGAACTCAACAGGTTCCTGGAACATCTTAACAGCATCCACCCTAACATCCAGTTCACTATGGAAAAAGAAAAGGAAGGAAGATTGCCTTTTCTAGATGTCCTAGTCATTCGCAAACCTGATCAACAATTGGGTCACACCGTTTACAGAAAACCCACACACACAGATAGATATCTACATAAAACCTCCAACCATCACCCAAGTCAAAAAAGAAGCACCATTAAAGCCTTGGCAGACCGTGCAAAAAGAATCTGCAAAGCCCACCTCCTCCACGATGAACTGAACCACCTCAACTGGGCTCTCCAGGCCAAGGGAGACTCCACCTCAGACATCAGAAGAGCTGCAAGACCAAGAACAAGCCACGAGAGTCAAGATGAAGATCCACCCAGAGGAAAAGTGTTCCTGCCATACATCAAGGGAACCACTGATCGCATAGGGAAGCTGATGAGGAAACACAACATACAAACAATCTACAAACCCACCAGGAAAATCCAACAAATGCTACGTTCAGCAAAGGACAAGAGGGATCCTCTCACCTCTGCAGGAGTCTAACGTATACCATGCAGCTGTGGACAAGTCTACATAGGGACCACCAAACGCAGCGCCCAAACAAGAATCCAGGAACATGAAAGGCACGGCAGACTACTCCAACCAGAGAAATCAGCCATAGCAGAGAACCTGATGAACCAACCTGGACACAGCATTTTATTTGAGAAGACAGAAATGCTGGACCACACCAGCAACCACCATGTCAGACTACACAGAGAAGCCATTGAAATCCACAAACATGTGGACAATTTCAACAGAAAGGAAGAAACCATGAAAATGAACAAAATCTGGCTACCAGTATTAAAAAACTCTAAAATTAAAACAGCAGAGAGAAAAACAGGCAGGGACATCTAATCACCTTTCAAGAAGAGTTTGCTCCAGGCACAGTCAATCCATTGTATGCTAATCAAGATGGTCAGTTGAAAAGATTCACACCTAGCCCAACTTACAAAAGCCTTTTGTCTCACCCTGGTCATTCCACAGATATATAAACCCCTTTTTTCCCAGCTCCAGCAGACCTCTGAGGATGCTTGCCATAGATGCAGGCGAAACGTCAGGAGAAATGCCTCTAGAACATGGCCATATAGCCCGAAAAAACCCACAAGAACTGAGTGATTCCGGCCATGAAAGCCTTCGACAATACAATATCATACTGTTTCTTGGTGGGAGAAGCCCACATTGTGTGGATCCGTCTCCTCAATGCATGTTTTCCCGTGAGTGTCGCATGTGGTGTTTTGGGTCCTTTCCATCTGCAAAGAATGTGCTCCGAACAGCATTGGGACTCCTCTCTCTCTTTCTCTCTCTCTCTCTCTCTCCTCGGCAGGTGGACATGTTGAGCGAGATCAACATTGCCCCCCGCATCCTCACCAACTTCACGGGCGTGATGCCCCCGCAGTTCAAGAAGGACCTGGACTCCTATCTCAAGACCCGCTCCCCGGTCACCTTCCTCTCCGACCTGCGCAGCAATCTGCAGGTGAGGGCCGCCGTCCGGGGGTCAGGGGTCAAGGAGGGGCTTTGGGTGAGGTGCACCTGGGTCAGTTTTGGGACCCCTCCTTGTTGACGTTCCCCGCTTCCTTTCAGGTGTCCAATGAGCCCGGCAACCGCTACAACATCCAGCTGATCAACGCGCTGGTGCTGTACGTGGGCACGCAGGCCATTGCCCACATCCACAACAAGGGCAGCACCCCCTCCATGAGCACCATCACCCACTCGGCCCACATGGACATCTTCCAGAACCTGGCGGTGGATCTGGACACGGAAGGTCCCACCCAATTATTTCACCTTTAGATACACTATTTAATCTTGTGTTTACCTTTCTTTGGCTAAATTACCTCACCACCATTAGGGTGTGCATTAAATACACATAATCCAGTCATCCTCGTGCTGAGCCAAAGCAAGAGGAGAAGCTGCTTCAGAAGTAGTAGGAGCTCTCCTTTGAGAGATGTCAATGTTAGGAGACCCTGGGATTTGTAGTTTGGTTGAGGTATCAACATCCTTGAGCAGAGTAGGCTCAAGGCCTGGAAAAACTACACCCTCGACTCCATAGCATTGATCCAAAGCAGTTAAAGTGGACTCATGCTACAGCTTAGATGCACCCCAGGGCTGCCAAGGAAGCCACTACACATTGTCTAGTTTTGGATAGCATGCAAGGCGCTGTTTGTGTCCGCATTTCTGTGTACAAACGCACACAGGATCTCTTCGATCATCTGGAGAGGCCCTGCTCGCGCTCCCACCTCCTTCGTGGGCACGATTGGTGGGGACGAGGGAGAGGGCCTTCTCAGTGGTAGCCCCCTGACTCTGGAACGCAGGCACAGTCCCCGCCAGGGGCATTTATAGTATTGGGGAAAGTGGGCGGGGCCTCTGCCAAACAGTTTCTTTTACAAGATTCTAGATAGTTCCGAACAGCTGCGCATGCGCAGAACAAAAACCCATATGTTAATAACTGGCTGCTGTTCATTTTCCGGTCCCAATTCAAGGTGCAGGTTCTGACCTACCTGCATGGCCACATTTCTGTGTACGAACCCACATGATCTCTTCGATCATCTGGAGAGGCCCTGCTCACGCTCCCACCTCCTTCACAGGCGCAATCAGTGGGGATGAGGAAGAGGGCCTTCTTGGTGGTGGCCCCTTGACTCTGGAACTCACTCCCCAGGGACATTAGACATGCCCCAACGTTGGCAGTCTTTAGGAGGAGCCTGAAATCGTGGTTGTTCCAGCGTGCCTTCCCAGAATAAGGAGAACTCTCAGCAATATGTCCTCACGATGCACTTTAATACTGACTTAGGATGGATTGCGTTCCCTCAATTCTCTCCGAACAATCCTATCCTAGTTATATTTTACCTCATTCACGTCAGCATTATTTTCAATTTTAATCTATTACATTTGGCCCGGCCATTTTTAAAATTGTTTATGTCACAATTGATTGTTTTTTGTTGATGTGATTTGTATGATTTGTATTTTATTGATTGTTTATTGATGTTGTGTTTCTTGATGTTTTGTTTGATGTACTTTGGGCTCGGCCTCATGTAAGCCGCACCAGGTCCCTTGGGGAGATGGTAGCGGGGTACAAATAAAGTTGTTTATTATTATTATTATTATTATTATTATTATATGTAATGCCAGCGTGTGACCGAACCACAAGCCACGAAGAGGGGCTTCCTGTTGTGCTTCAGGCCACCCCTTGCAATGCTTTTCTCCTTCCATCCTGTAGGCCGGTACCTCTTCCTGAACGCCATTGCCAACCAGCTCCGGTACCCCAACAGCCACACGCACTACTTCAGCTGCACCATGCTCTACCTGTTTGCGGAGGCCAACACGGAAGCCATTCAGGAGCAGATCACCAGGTAAGGAGGATGACCTGCTCCGTTGACCTAGAAGTGCAGCTCATCTGAAGTGGTTTTCCCCACAAGGCTAGGCCTGGGCTAACTTGGGCCCTCCCCCCAGATGTTTTGGACTTCAACTCCCACAATTCCTAACAGACTTAGTAATGGTGGGAGGTGAAGTCCAAAACATCCAGAGGGCAGAAGTTGGCCTGTGCCTGAGCTATACGCAAGGGACATTGGAAAGGCTCCTGTTGCTTACTCAGAGCTTGAGTGCTTCTTAATTATTATTATTATTTATTTACAGTATTTCTATTCGGCCCTTCTCACCCTGCAAGGGGCTCAGGGCGGATTACAATGTACACATATATGGCATAGATATAGGTATTCAATGCCAAAGACACACAACAGATATAGACAGAAAGTCAGAGGCTATTCCGTTTTTCTGTCCGCCAGGGGAGCTGTCACTTTCATCGTCCATCTGTGACACTGATGAAGCACTTCCACATTCCCTGCATGCTTTGCTGGAGTCTTTTTTTATGGCCTCGTAAATTAGTTAAACTAGCCTCCCCACACATTGGTGGTACCTAATTTTCCTACTTGACAGGTTGCAAAGGTTCACAACAAGCTACACAATTGGTTGGAAGCTCACTCCGACTTGGGCTGGCTTTGAACTCATGACCTTTTGGTCAGAAGTGATCTTAATGCAGCTGACACTCAGCTGCGCCACAATCCCGGTGCTTCTCTTTAAATGGGGTTCTGACCCCGAATGGGGTGTCCCTCTTCTCAGTCTTGGGGTCACAGAAAATTTGACAACAGGGGTGACACTCTTTGAGACATCGACACAAACCTTTTGTGCCATATTTATTTATTTACTATGTTTGTATACCGCCGCTCTCAGCCTTCCAGCGACTCGAGGTGGTTTACAAGGCAAAATTCAATGCCACAAAGAACACAATTACAATATAAAAACGTTAACATCAATAAACATCATAACACTGTAATAAAACATAATTCAATAAATACTCATGAAAACAATGTCCAGTCTCGTCACGTAGTTGATTCCGTTCTTATGTCCGTTGCTCAGTATTTGCAAATTCTTGCTCCAATGGACTGGCCATGTGTTGCAACTCGGTAGTTTCCACCTTGCTCAAGACACCAACTCACACCAAGGCTGTAGGTTTTGTAGTTTATGGAGTAAAAGCAAAATCAAAACAGAGAAAAAGAAATGCAATGTCCCCAAGATTCAAAAGGAAAACCATGAAGCATAATCCCTAAGCAATGGTCAAACAAGAGTCCATGGTAAACAGGTACAAACAGGAACAGGATCCAAGTCTCAAGAAGCCAGAGACGTGCTTCCAAAAGCCAAGGTAAATCCACAGAAGTTAACATGGGAAGAGTAACGTTGGACTGACAGGGATTGCCTGTCAGCTGCAACATTAAATTGTTTTCCCAAACATGAAAGCATTGCGTTGACCTTTGGCTTCACGCCTGCTGGCTAGACGTGAACTTCTACGGACTCTTAATTGCAAACGATCTTGTCTAGTCATTAATTCAGTCTTCTCATCAAGGCTAAGCAACTCATTATCTCCGGCCAGCTGGGCCTCATCAGTCTGAGAACTGAAAGGATTCACCTGAAGTTGTGGAGTTGTTTCACTATCTTTATCTAAAGGCACATTCCGTTCCCTGGGGAGCAGGCTTGCTGTTTCCTTCAGAAGCCTCACTCTCAGCCCCGTCTGTAACATGTACAGAAATCTGTAACCCATCAGCCTCCTCGTCATCCTGCAAAAAGACAGGCTCAGAAGACCCAGCAGGCCCAGAAAGTTCAGACTCAGACTGAGTCACAACATTAAGTTTGTTCCAAAATGCTAAAAGTGAAGAAGCCAATCTGATCTCCCTAGGAAGGGCGTTCCATGGCTGAGGGGCCACCACTGAGAAGGCCCTGTCTCTCGTCTCCGCCAGTCGTGCTTGTGATGATGGCGGGACCGAGAGCAGGGCCTCTCCAGACGATCTTAAAGTCCTCGAAGGTTCATATTTCCAGCAGAATCTGCATTCTGAACCCCACCAACAATAGAATTGGGCCAAACTTCCCACACAGAACCCCACATGACCAACAGTGTTTTCTGTGACTTCAACTCCCACCATTCCTAAAAGACTTAGGATCCAATGTTCCTCGCACTTGCGCTCGATACTGCCTTTTGAGTTTGGTAAATTTCTTCCTATTTCTGCATTTCTCTTTCCCAGGGTCCTCTTGGAGCGGCTGATTGTGAACAGGCCTCACCCGTGGGGACTCCTCATCACCTTCATCGAGCTGATTAAAAACCCGGCCTTCAAGTTCTGGAACCACGAGTTTGTCCACTGCGCGCCAGAGATTGAAAAGTGAGTTTGTCAAGATATTTTTTGGGATATTGGTGCTGTGCAAATGGAGAATTCTGAGGAATGGCTGCAAGCACGGGCCAGCTTTGGCCCTCCTTCCAGGTGTTCTGGACTCCAACTCCCACCATTTCTAACAGCCTTATTATATTTATTATTTTTGCGATTTATTATTACATCTATTATTTTACTGTATATACTTGAGTATAAGCTGAGTTTTTCATCCCTTTTTTGAGCTGGAAAAACCCTCCCTGGCTTATACTCGAGGCAAAGTTATTTATTTGGGTCGAAAAAGCCCCCCCCCCCCCTTCCCGGCTTATACTCAAGTCAAAGTTATTTATTTTACTGTTATTATTACTATTAAGTTTATTTTACTACATTATTATTTTATTAAGTTTACATTATTTTACTCTATTATTATTATTATTTCATTTATTTTTATGTATTTTAGAGAAATTATTATGGCATTTTTTAGTTATTACATGTATTATTTTATTCTATTGTAATTATTACACTTCCTATTTTTTGCTATTTGTTATTAAATTTATTATTTTACTCTTATTGCATTTATTATCTATTTTAGAAGTTATTATTGCATTTATTATTTTTATGTATTTTAGTTATTACATGTATTATTTTATCCTATTTCATTTACTATTTTTCGCTATTTTTTATTAAATTTATTTTACTCTTATATTTATTATTTTCACTATTTATTATGACATCTATTATTTTACTCTATTATTATTATTGCATTTATTATCTATTTTAGAAAAGTTATTGCATTTATTTTTATCTATTTTAGTTATTACATGTATTATTTTATTCTATTATTACATTTACTATTTTTCGCTATTTGTTATCAAATTTATTATTTTACTCTTAGTACTATTACGACATCTATTATTTTACTCTATTGCATTTATTATCTATTTTAGAGAAGTTATTTATTATTTTTATCCATTTTAGTTATTACATTTATTATTTTATTCTATTATTACATATACTATTTTTCGCTATTTGTTATTAAATTTATTGTTACACTTATTATATTTATTATTTTCTCTATTATGACCTTATTTTACTCTATTATTATTATTACATTTATTATTTTACCCTTATTACTGTTACTATATTACATTTCTATTATTTTCCTCATTTTTTATTATTAAACGACTGAGGGGGAAAAGGAAGGAGCCTGAGGCTGTTAGGAATGATGGGAGTTAGAGTCCGAAACACTTGGAGGGCTCATGCTTGCCTGGTATCTGTATCATCCGTTTAATTCGTGTTTCCATTTCGTTCCGTCCATTCGGATGGCACAATACAAAAGACCCTCTCCCAGAACGAAAATAAACTCGATACGAAAGGCAGGCAGGAGCGGGTACCGCAATAGTCATGGGCCTGGTATCTGTATCATCCCTTTAATTCGTGTTTCCATTTCGTTCCGTCCATTCGGATGGCACAATACAAAAGACCCTCTCCCAGAACGAAAATAAACTCGATACGAAAGGCAGGCAGGAGCGGGTACCGCAGTAGTCATGGGCCTGGTATCTGTATCATCCCTTTAGTTCGTGTTTCTATTTCGTTTTGTCCATTCGAATGGCACAATACAAAAGACCCTCTCCCAGAACGAAAATAAACTCGATACGAAAGGCAGGCAGGAGCGGGTACCGCAGTAGTCATGGGCCTGGTATCTGTATCATCCCTTTAGTTCGTGTTTCTATTTCGTTTTGTCCATTCGAATGGCACAATACAAAAGACCCTCTCCCAGAATGAAAATAAACTTGATAACGAAAGGCAGGCAGGAGCGGGTACCGCAATAGTCAAGGGCCTGGTATCTGTATCATCCCTTTAATTCGTGTTTCCATTTCGTTCCGTCCATTCGAATGGCACAATACAAAAGACCCCCTCCCAGAACGAAAATAAACCTCTCCTGTTCGTTGTGTGTTTCCAGGCTGTTCCAGTCAGTGGCCCAGTGCTGCATGGGGCAGAAGCAGGCGCAGCAAGTCATGGAAGGCACGGGGGCCAGTTAGGGCCCGCCGTCCAACTGGGAAGTCCGCCCGAGGCCTCTATCCACCCACCTCTCCACCCCTTCCTTAAGTCCCTTGCTTCCGGCCAAGAGAAGAGGGAAGGCCTGTGGTGACGAGCCTCCTCCTCCTCCTCCTCCTCCGGCCTTGGCGCCGGGAGGAGCGCACCCTTCTCTTTCTGCGTCGGCAGCCCCGTTTCCAAAGTTCCAATCGGCGTTCTGACTCTCTCTCTCGGCCAAAAAACGCAGAAGATGCTGTGAATATAATGTTTGTAAATACACCAGAGCGGGGGGGCGGGGCGGGATTGGTCAGTCTGGACTTTTGGGGTTTGTGCAAATGGGGGGGAACGCGAGGGAGGAAGCGAGGCCAAGTGCGGGTCGTCCCACCCCAGGCTCCCAAAGAGTGCGGAAAAGCCAGTTTAAATATTATGTAACTTATTTTTTTTTCTTGCGGGTGGGGCGACGGGGGCGGCTCTCAATCACAAGTTTGTCCGAACGCGGGGGGAAAGGGAAGGACGGCGCTGGGATTGGGGTCTCCTCCTCGTCCGTCTCCTCCTCGAGAGAGAGAAGTTGTTTTCTTTGGTGACCCCCCTTGTATATGTACATTTTGGGGCAAGCGGGGAGGGTGTGCAGGTCTAGGAACCGCTCCCCTGTGGCCACAGAGCTTTTGAGTTTGTACAAAAAAAAATACAGAAGAAGAACAAAAAAAAGGACCAATACAGCCCATTTTGTAAGGATTTTGAATGTTTTGTAAATGTATTGGTCCGTGTGTTGTATTTTGTAGCCTTTCTAGTTCTCTCTTGGGCTTTTAGTTTCTCCCACTTCTTGTATGTATGCATTCTGTAGTTAAAAACATTAAAGTCATGACAAGCAGGTCGTGTCCCTGGCTTCTCTTTACAAAAGACGCTTCCCGTAAGAAACCACTCTCCTTTTTGTATCTGTATCAGTTTAATTCATGTTTCCGTTTCGTTCCGTCCAATCAGATGGCACAATACAAAAAACCCTCTCCCAGAACGAAAATAAACGATACGAAAGGCAGGCAGGAGCGGTTACCGCAATAGTCATGGGCCTGGTATCTGTATCATCCGTTTAATTCATCTTTCCGTTTCATTCCGTCTCTTCGGATGGCACAATACAAAAGACCCTCTCCCAGAATGAAAATAAACACGATACGAAAGGCAGGCAGGAGCGGGTATTGCAATAGTCACGGGCCTGGTATCTGTATCATCCATTTAATTCATGCTTCTGTTTCATTCTGTCCATTCGGATGGCACAATACAAAAGACACTAACCCTAACTCGATACGAAAGGCAGGCAGGAGCGGTTACCGCAATAGCCATTGGGCCTGGTATCTGTATCATCCATTTAATTCGTCTTTCCATTTCATCCTGTCCATTCGGATGGCACAATACAAAATAATCTCTCCCAGAACGAAAATAAACTCAATACGAAAGGCAGGCAGAAGCGGGTATCGCAATAGTCACAGGCCTGGTATCTGTTTAATTAGTCTGTTTCGTTCCGTCCATTCGGATGGCACAATACAAAACACCCTCTCCCAGAACGAAAACAAATTCGATACGAAAGGCAGGCAGGAGCAGGTACCGCAATAGTCAGGGGCCTGGTATCTGTGTCATCCGTTTAATTCGTCTTTCCGTTTTGTTCCGTCCATTCGGATGGCACAATACAAAGACCCTCTCCCAGAATGAAAATAAACACGATACGAAAGGCAGGCAGGAGCGGGTACCGCAATAGTCAGGGGCCTGGTATCTGTATCATCCGTTGAATTCGTCTTTCCATTTTGTTCCGTCCATTCGGATGGCACAATACAAAACACCCTCTCCCAGAACGAAAACAAATTCGATACGAAAGGCAGGCAGGAGCGGGTACCGCAATAGTCATGGGCCTGGTATCTGTATCATCCGTTTAATTCGTCTTTCCGTTTCGTTCCGTCCATTCGGATGGCACAATACAAAAGACCCTCTCCCAGAATGAAAATAAACACGATACAAAAGGCAGGCAGGAGCGGGTACCGCAATAGTCATGGGCTGTCTGCAAGGATGTTGCCCAGGGGACACTCGGATGTTTTTTTTATGTTTTTACCATTGTTGTGGGAGGCTTCTCTCATGTCCCCGCATGAGGAGCTGGAGCTGATAGAGGGAGCTCATCCACACTCTCCCTGGATTTGAACCTGCAACCTGTCAGTTTTCAGTCCTGCCGGCTTCTATAGTTCAGACTAATAACAGGGTATGTTTTCATTTAATCGGGAGAAGGGCTGCAGTGAGTGGCTGCTCTGGTCCTTTACCCTTTACTACAATCTTCTAAAGCAGTGGTCCTCAACCTTGGGGTCCCCAGATGTTTTTGGCCTCCAACTCCCAGAAATCCTAACAGCTGGTAAAATGTCTAGGATTTCTGGGACTTGTAGGCCAAAAACATATGGGACCCCAGGTTGAGAACCACTTCTCTAAAGCAGCAGTTCTCAACCTGGGGGTTGCGACCCCCAGGGGGGTCGCCTGGCCATTTCAGAGGGGTCGTGAGACCGCCTCCGTTTGCCCCACCCCAAGGGCACGGGCCAAGTGTGGGCTCCTTCGCATGAGGCCTGGCCTCGCGCAAAGCCCACCTCACCTGCCTCACACTCTCGCCATCCAGCGAGGGCGTAGGGCAGGCGAGGGGTCCTCCGCACGAGGCCTAGCCTGTAAATACAATAACGACTACATAATGTTACTGCTTTTTCTGTCGATTCGTTGTAGTACCTTTTCGCTTACCCAACGTTCCGCCGGCCCGTCTATGTTGGATAAGCCGGACTCTACTGTGTATATCCAACACTTTGAAAATGTCCGTGTTCCGACTTACATCCAAACGCAACTTAAGAACAAACCTTCAGAACCCATCTTGTGGGTCACTTGAGAGCATGCCTGGAACACTCTTGCTTTCAAAGCCCCAAAATCTGTGTCCTGAGAATTTCCATCGGAAATACCTTAAGGGCGGTAGGAAGGGGGCGCCTGACCCGGAAGCACCCCAAGGCGCACCTGCGGAACAAAGGGGCACACCCACACAGACCGATAGCGGGGGCCGCAGCCGTGGTGTTATTCTGTGTCACGCGCTCAGCAGCTGGAGCAGATGGTGCAGCACTTTCTTCTCTCCGTAGCGCACCTGAAGGGCGTGGCGCTCCCGGGAGCTGAGCCGGGCGTAGGTCTGTCCCTGCTGCAGCGTCTCCTCCTCCGACTTCAGGTCCGAACGGTAGGCTTTCAGGGCCAGGAGGGCCGCGCTGGAGAGGAGCCGCTTCCAGGCCGGGTTCAGGGCCGGGAGGGCCGCCTTGGAGAGCAGCTGGCCCCCCGCCCTCGCGCTGGGCTCCGCCGCCCCCGGCTCCTTCAGCGCCTTGAACTCCGCCGCAGGCATGGTCAGCACCTCAGGTCACAAAAGCAGAAGGAACACGGGGTTCATTATGGGATAGAAGTGCCATCTCCCAATTGGTTCCATCAGAAAAAGACGGGAAAGGTTTATTAAACTACACCAACTTTAGACTTCAACTCCCACAATTCCCACCAACCTTCCTTTTCCCCCTCAGTCGCTTACTAATATTATTTATTTATTTACAATAATAATAATAATAATAATAATAATAATAATAATGTTGTTATAGGTTTTTTCGGGCTCTATGGCCATGTTCTAGAAGCATTCTCTCCTGACACTTCACCTGCATCTATGGCAAGCATCCCCAGAGGTCGTGAGGTCTGTTAGAACTAGGAAAATGGGTTTATTTATCTGTGGAATGACCAGGGTGGGACAAAGGACTCTTGTCTGCTGGAGCTAGGTGTGAATATCTCAATCAACCACCTTGATTAGCATTTGATGGCCTGGGGCAATCTTTTGTTGAGAGGTGATTAGATTCAACAGAAAGGAGGAAACCATGAAAATGAACAAAATCTGGCTACCAGTATTTAAAAAAAACTAAAATTACAACAGCAAAACAACAGAGAGGAAACAATCGGGGACATCTAATCACCTCTCAACAAAAGATGTAGGTGTAATAATAATAATAAATAGCAACAATAATAAAAATAAAAGAGTAAAATAAGAAATGTAATAGAGTAAAAATAAATGTAATAACAATACAGAGTGTAAAATAATAGATGTAATAAAAATGAATAGCGACAATAAAAATAATAGTAAAATAAGAAATGTAATAATAGAGTAAAAATAAATGTTATAACAAACAGTAAAATAAGAAATGTAATAACTATAATAGAGAAAAGTAAATGTAATAATAATAATAGAGTAAAATAATAGATGTAATAATAATAAATAGCTACAATAATAAAAATAATAGTAGAGTAAAATAAGACATGTAATAATAAGAGTAAAAATAAATGTAATAACTACATAGAGTAAAATAATAAATGTAATACATATAATAGAGTAAAATAATAGATGTAATAATAATAAATGGTGACAATAATAAAAATAGAGTAAAAGAAGAAATGTAATAGAGTAAAAATAAATGTAATAATAGAGTAAAATAATAAATGTAATAACTATAAGAATAAATAGAGTAAAATAATAGATGTAATAATAAATAACAATAATAAATAATAGAGCAAAATAAGAAATGTAATAAGAGTAAAAAATAAAAGTAATATCAATAGAGTAAAATAAGAAATGTAATAACTATAATAGAGAAAAAATAAATGTAATAATAATAGAGTAAAATGTAAATTAATAATAACAGAGTAAAATGTAAATGTAATAAAAATAATAGAGTAAAATAAGAAATGTAATAATAATAATAACAACAACATTAAAATAAATAACTTTTGACTCGAGTATAAGTCAAGGAGGGCTTTTCCAGCCCAAAAAAGGGTTTAAAAAGCTCTGCTTATACTCAAGTATATATGGTACTTAACATGTTATCAGTACTCTGAGATTTTGAGTATTTAAATGTATTTAAAATGTTCAACATCGAAATATATATATATATATATATAATACAATTTTTTCTATCCAAAAAGTGGAGAGTGGGGTGCGACTATTGTGCGATGAAACCCGGTAGGGAACCGCAGAGGGGGAAGCGGCACCCCAGAGCCTGCCACCCCTTCTGGGCCACTCCCTCACCTTCAGTGAGACATAGAGCTCTTCCTCGGTGAGGACGCCCTCCCATCCGACCACAAAGGCCCCTTCCTCGCCCACCATCTCCAGGCCGCAGAGGTAGTCCCACTGCTCCAAGGTCAGCTGCCGCTCTTGGTCCGTCTTTGCGCCTACAGGGATGCAAAACCAAGGGCATGCTTCAAAAGGAAACCAAGGGCATGCTTCAAAACCAAGGGCATGCTTCGAAAGGAAAAGTCAGGCAGGGGCTCCGCTCTCTCTCTCTCTCTCTCTCCTGGGGAACCTCTTGCCTTCCAGCGCGGCCTGGAGGAGGGTCAGCATCGGGATGTCGGCCGCGTCGTTGGTGTTGCCCGGGTACGGCTCGGCGAAGCCGTACATGTGGAGGAGCTGCCAGTTGGCCAGCTCTCCGTAGGTGTTGAAGATCTCCTGGCCTTTCAAGATGGGCCGAGTGGCCACCATCTTCAGCCGCTCCTGCAGAAAAAGACCGGAACGCAAGTCAGGAAAGGCAATAATAATAATAAATAGAGAAAAATAATACATGTAATAATAATTGTGATGATGTGTAAATTTTATTCCTTTGGTTATGTGTAATTTAAACAGTAGTTTAGGGATGGTAAGTATGGGAGATTATGTTTTGTTGGAGGTGGTGGCTTGGCGTTAGCTGAGTTGCCATAGCAACAGGGGCGGAGCCAACTGCCTCTTCAGGAGGCAGCTGTTTTAAAAAGTCAGTCAGTAAGCCGGTGAGCTACTGAGAGGACTGAGTCTGGGTGGAGATTCAGGGAATGTGTCTGTAGCCGGTGTGCTATAGGAAAGACTGTATCTCAGGGTGGAGATTCAGGGAATCAATTGGTGACCAAAGTGGTTGCAGAGAAGGACCCAGTAGTGATAGAACTACAGGGGGTTGTTGATTCTAAATTAAGAATCAAGGTTTGGCTGGGTTTGAGCCTGTTGTACCTGCTGTGAAACGTTTTGAAGTCTGTGCCTGAGATTACTCATGAAACCTTACCAATGTAACCATCAAGATTTGTGGCTCTTGTGAAGAAACAGCTAAACATGTTATACTCCTGTTAAAATAAACTTGTTACTGTTTTCCTCAAGCCTTGCCTGATACAGTTTCTCCTAAATTGAACAGCCTGCAATAGTAAAGTCAGCCAGAAACAGTAAACGCTACGCTATCAAATGAATAAAGCCTTCTGTAATTAACAGTCCCTTTATAAAATAGCTCCTAGCTTGATATTGATCGTTGCCCGGCTTCCCTCATAGATTAGGTGGCAGTGGGTGTTTTACAACACGCACCTTCACAATAATAATAGAGTAAAATAATGTAAATGTAATAATACTAACAAGGGTAAAAAGGAAAGGACCTGAGGCTGTTAGGAATTGTGGGAGTTGAAGTCCAAAACACCTGTTGGCCCATGCATGCACTCAAGGCCCTGTAACAAGTCTATCCATTAAACAAGGCTTACGGGGGAATACTCCAGGTTGGCGTTGTGGTTGGCCACGTGATTGAGGAGGTCCGCCAGAGGCACCATCACGGGAGGATTGGGCTCGCCTTCCTCTTCATCATCCAAAGGCTCCTGGAAACTAGTCATAAGGAAATACATATACTAGGATGAAACATGTTTTGTTTTTGAGGGGGAGACCCACGCTGCCCTTATCTTGGGGTGACCCCCTCGAAAGAAAAAAATGGAAAATTACAAGCCAGCGAAAGGTTTAGACAGAGAGGGGAGGGGCGCTGAGAAAGTCGAAACAACAAAATTACAAAATAGTAATAATATAAAATAATAATATCATAGTATTATTAAAATAATAATAAATAGTCCAATAATCAAGACATTACAAAAGGGCAGAAAAGCTGGGAGGCTTGGAAAGCCAGGAAACTGTGAGGAATTGTGGGAGTTGAAGTCCAAAACGCCAAGTTGGCCTATGTTGGAGATGAGCCTGTGGTTGTGTCAGGGTACTCTGGATGTTGGGAATGACAATGAGGTTCATGTAGGTAATGATGAAGTTGCTCTAGATGGGATTCCTGTTCAAAGTGTCTTTTCTGATGAGAATGTGTTCCTGAAAGATTTGGGGATGATGGTTGGTGTGGTCCCTGAATGGCTACCAGAGAATTCCCATGATTTGGAGCCTGAGAATAGCTTGGCACCTGAAATAAATGAGCCAATAGATAGAAGGCATGTTTTTAGTCAGCACAGGCAAACAACCCAATCTCTCAGGCGTTCTGCCAGACTGAGAGAGAGATTGATAACAGAGTCAAGGCTGAAACTAAATCCGTTTCTGGCCGCTTGGGTCAATGAGTAGATTAGGGGATAAAAAGTGCCAAGCACAGAATCTGTAGTCAGACGAAGCAACATTGACATTGAATCACAACATTTTTCCTGGTCCTTGGAAGTATTGCCGTGGATAGATTCACGTGTTTAAGTGCCTTTGTTGATTCATGATTCAACTTTTGGAGTTTTACCTGTTGAGAATATATGTGTGTGTTTTGATTAACTGTATTGTAGTTTTCAAAGTTAGTGTTTATGTGCTTAGAAATGTGATGCTTTGTAATGCAGTGTTCCGGAGATGCAATTCCTGTGTGGAAAGGGTTAACTGTATCATGAAGAAGGAGTCGTAAATCTCAGTGCAGGAAGTGTTGTACACTGTGTTGCCGTTGTACGTCATACATCATCACGTCACTGTGGAATGTAAGGAGGTGCCTGATTCTAGATTACAACGAAAAGCCGAGCCATGTAGCTGCTCAAGGTGTTTCTTGTTCTGCTTAGCTTCTAGTGTGAATATTATTTTAGTTTTGTGTTTAATAAAGTAGCTCTAGTTTAAGAAGATGCGTTTCAGTGCCTTGTGTGGGCTGAGATCATTGCCATTCCATTGACACTTGGTTATGGGCCCAGCACGCTTTTGCTGTGCATACCTGTGGAACCTGTACATTGACATTACCTTGGAAGTTTCTGTATTTGTTTTTCATGAGTTCTGATGGATTAATTTCCTGGACTCTTTGTTCCTGCACCGGGACTGTGGCGCAAGCTGGCTGGGAGTCAGCTGCATTAAGATCACTACTGACCAAAAGGTCATGAGTTCGAAGCCAGCCCGGGTCGGAGTGAGCTTCCGACCAATTTGTGTAGCTTGCTGTCGACCTTTGCAGCCCGAAAGACAGTTGCATCTGTCAAGTAGGAAATTTAGGTACCGCTTATGCGGGGAGGCTAATTGACAACACCATAAAAATCTCTGTAAATAAATAACTAAATAAAAGGAAAGCACTAGAAGTGTATCTAAAGGCTAATTTACAACGCCATAAAAATCTCTGTAAATACATAAATAAATAAGTAAAGGGAAAGTACTAGATTAGAGTAAAGAAGTGTATCTAAAGGCTAATTTACAACGCTATTAAAATCTCTGTAAATAAATACATAAATGAATAAATAAAAGGAAAGCACTAGATTAAATAGTGTATCTAAAGGCTAATTTACAACGCCATAAAAATCTCCAGCTAGCATGCAAAGAATGAGGAAGTACTCCATCAGTGTCACAAATGGACGGTGAAGCGATAGCTCCCCTGGTGCTAATATAACTGATTTATGAAGCCATAAAAATCTCCAGCAAGCATGCAAAGAATGAGGAAATACTCCATCAGTGTCACAAATGGACGGTGAAGCGACAGCTTCCCTGGTGCTAATATAACTGATTTACGAGGCCATAAAAATCTCCAGCAAGCATGCAAAGAATGAGGAAGTACTTCATCAGTGTCACAAATGGACGGTGAAGCGACAGCTCCCCTGGTGCTAATATACTGATTTACGAGGCCATAAAAATCTCCAGCAAGCATGCAAAGAATGAGGAAATACTCCATCAGTGTCACAAATGGACGGTGAAGCGGCAGCGCCCCTAGTGGCCAGAATACCCTCATGAAAAAAGCTGGAATGTTAGATAGCCTCTGTGTGTCTGTCTATATATGTTGTGCGTCTATGGAAGTGAATGTTTACCATGTATATGTGCATTGTAATCCGCCCTTAGTCCCCTGCGGTGTGAGAATGGTGGAATATACATACTGTAAATAAATACATAAATAAATAAAAGGAAAGCACTAGATTAAATAGTGTATTTAAAGGCTAATTTACGATGCCATAAAAATCTCCAGCTAGCATGCAAAGAATGAGGAAGTACTCCATCAGTGTCACAAATGGACGGTGAAGCGACAGCGCCCCTGGTGGCCAGAATACCCTCATGAAAAAAGCTGGAATGTTAAATAGCCTCTGTGTGTATATATGTTGTGTGTCTATGGCAGTGAATGTTTGCCATATATGTGTACATTGTAATCCGCGTCCCCTGCGGGGTGAGAAGGGCCAAATATAAATACTGTAAATAATAAATAAATAAATGAGGAGCAGCTTAAGGCGCTGGGCATGTTTAGCCTGAAGAAGAGAAGGCTGAGAGGAGACATGATAGCCATGTATAAATATGTGAGGGGAAGTCATAGGGAGGAGGGAGCGAGCTTGTTTTCTGGAGACTAGGATGCAATGGAACAATGGCTTCAAACTACAAGAGAGGAGATTCCACCTGAACACGAGGAAGAACTTCCTGACTGTGAGAGCCGTTCAGCAGTGGAACTCTCTGCCCCGGAGTGTGGTGGAGGCTCCTTCTTTGGAAGCTTTTAAACAGAGGCTGGATGGCCATCTGTCAGGGGTGCTTTGAATGCAATATTCCTGCTTCTTGGCAGAATGGGGTTGGACTGGATGGCCCAGGAGGTCTCTTCCAACTCTTGGATTCTAGGATTCTATGAAATAATCTTTCTACCTAATTGGATTTACCTATTTTTATGGAGTTTTTTTTTTTTTTACTGCTACTGCTTTTAAACTATTTCCAATAAACTGCTTGCATCTCTACTCAGCTGTGTTGTGTTTAAAGTCAGAGGGCTTTCCTGGCCTGGGGTTCTGGGGGAGACAGAAGTAGGGCCCAGCTTCTCGTAAGCGGGAGAAGCGAAAGCAGGAGATGCCCCCTCCTCCTCCTTCCTCACCTGTAGGCCATGACGAAGGCCACCAGCCGCTTGTAGAGCTCCAGGGTGTGCACTTTGGGGTTGAAGAGGTCCGGGTGGGCCTTCATGAAGGGCAGGACCACCGAGGAGAACTCCTCCTGGATGCTGGACAGGTCTCGCTCCACCGCCTCCGAGACCCCCGTCCCTTGCAGCAGCCGCTTCCGCTCCTCCCGGCTCCTGGGCAGAAAGAAAGAAAGGAAGAGAGAAAGAATCAAGGAACGAATCAATGAATGTTAGCCCCTTTGAGTCTCCTTATAGCAGTGTTTCTCAACCTGGGGGTCAGGACCCCTGAGGGGGTCGCGAAGGGGTGTCAGAGGGGTCGCCAAAGAACATAAAAAAACCGCAGTATTTTCTGATGGTCATGGGGATTCCATGTGGGGGGTTTGAGCCACTTTTATCGTTGGTGGAGTTCAGAATGTTCTTTGATTGTAATGAACTATAAAGTTTGGTCCAGATCCATCATTTTTTGAGTCCACAGTGCTCTCTGGATGTAGGTGAACTACAACTCCCAAAATCAAGGTCCATGCTCACCAAACCCTTCCAGTATTTTCAGTTGGTTATGGAAGTCCTGTATGCCATGTTTGGTTCAATTCCATCATTGGTGGAGTTCAGAATGCTCTTTGATTGTAGGTGAACTATAAATCCCAGCAACTACAACTCCCAAAAGCCAAGGTCTATTTTCCCCAGGCTCCACCAGTGTTCACATTTTCGCATATTGAGTATTTGTGCCAAGTTTGGTCCAGATCCACCATTGTACGAGTCCACAGTGGTCATTCCACAGATATATAAATGCATTGTCCTAGTTCCAACAGGCCTCACTACCTCTGAGGATGCTTGCCATAGATGCAGGCAAAACGTCAGGAGAAAATGCCTCTAGACCATGGCCATATAGCCAGAAAAAACCCACAAGAACCTAGATACATAGATGGTACATTACACCGCAAAAGATCTTGAAATTCTACAAAAATACATCCAATAAATGTTGGAAATAATTAAAATAATTACCATTAAAACATATTCGAAGTTTGCCCCAGCTTTCCTCGGAAGCCGAGAGAGTGTGGCTTTGGAAAATCACAATAGGAGATATAGATATAGATACACTCACACACTCCCAGTTGAAAACTATTCTGTATGTGTGAGACATCCTCTATTGTGGCGCATAAGGAAGGGCTGAGAGGCAGAGAAGGCAGACTACTGTCCTCTCAAAGATGGGGAGCCGGATCCTAAGAGGAGGCTGGACACGGATGGGAGAGAGTACCGCGCGTCTCTTACCAGAACATGGGGAGGTCCAGGCTGCTGAAGCCGGGCCAGAGGGACAGGTAAGGCGCCCAGCGGGAATGCGTGTCGGTGGATTCGTGCAGCAGGCAGAGCAGGAGCGGGACCCACCCGGAGGAGCTCTCCAGGGAGGCGTGTTCTGGCGGAGGAAAGAAAGGAAACTCTGGTGAGTTCATGCCACACCCAAGCCAGGATTCAACATTAGGATGGCTTCTTCTTAAGTTGGATTTGTATGTACCCGTATCATAGAATCCTAGAATCAAAGAGTTGGAAGAGACCTCATGGGCCATCCAGTCCAACCCCATTCTGCCAAGAAGCAGGAATGTTGCATTCAAATCACCCCTGACAAATGGCCATCCAGCCTCCGTTTAAAAGCTTCCAAAGAAGGAGCCTCCACCACACTCCGGGGCAGAGAGTTCCACTGCTGAACGGCTCTCACAGTCAGGAAGTTCTTCCTCGTGTTCAGATGGAATCTCCTCTCTTGTAGTTTGAAGCCATGGCTCCATTGCGTCCTAGTCTCCAAGGAAGCAGAAAGGAAGCTTGCTCCCTCCTCCTCCCTGTGGCTTCCTCTCACATATTTATACATGGCTATCATATCCCCTCTCAGCCTTCTCTTCTTCAGGCTAAACATGCCCAGCTCCTTAAGTCGCTCCTCATAGGGCTTGTTCTCCAGACCCTTGATCTACTCCCTCCTCCCTGTGGCTTCCTCTCACATATTTTCTACATGGCTATCATATCTCCTCTCAGCCTTGTCTTCTTCAGGCTAAACATGCCCAGCTCCTTAAGCCGCTCCTCATAGGGCTTGTTCTCCAGACCCCTGATCTGCTCCCTCCTCCCTGTGGCTTCCTCTCACATATTTTCTACATGGCTATCATATCTCCTCTCAGCCTTGTCTTCTTCAGGCTAAACATGCCCAGCTCCTTAAGCCGCTCCTCATAGGGCTTGTTCTCCAGACCCCTGATCTGCTCCCTCCTCCCTGTGGCTTCCTCTCACATATTTTCTACATGGCTATCATATCTCCTCTCAGCCTTGTCTTCTTCAGGCTAAACATGCCCAGCTCCTTAAGCCGCTCCTCATAGGGCTTGTTCTCCAGACCCTTGATCTGCTCCCTCCTCCCTGTGGCTTCCTCTCACATATTTTCTACATGGCTATCATATCTCCTCTCAGGCTTGTCTTCTTCAGGCTAAACATGCCCAGCTCCTTAAGCCGCTCCTCATAGGGCTTGTTCTCCAGACCCCTGATCTGCTCCCTCCTCCCTGTGGCTTCCTCTCACATATTTATACATGGCTATCATATCCCCTCTCAGCCTTCTCTTCTGAAGGCTAAACATGCCCAGCTCCTTAAGCCGCTCCTCATAGGGCTTGTTCTCCAGACCCCTGATCTGCTCCCTCCTCCCTGTGGCTTCCTCTCACATATTTATACATGGCTATCATATCTCCTCTCAGCCTTCTCTTCTTCAGGCTAAACATGCCCAGCTCCTTAAGCCGCTCCTCATAGGGCTTGTTCTCCAGACCCCTGATCTGCTCCCTCCTCCCTGTGGCTTCCTCTCACATATTTTCTACATGGCTATCATATCTCCTCTCAGCCTTCTCTTCTTCAGGATAAACATGCCCAGCTCCTTAAGCCGCTCCTCATAGGGCTTGTTCTCCCGACCCCTGATCTGCTCCCTCCTCCCTATGGTTTCCTCTCACATATTTATACATGGCTATCATATCTCCTCTCAGCCTTCTCTTCTTCAGGCTAAACATGCCCAGTTCCCTAAGCCGCTCCTCACAGGGCTTGTTCTCCAGACCCTTGATCTGCTCCCTCCTCCCTGTGGTTTCCTCTCACATATTTATACATGGCTATCATATCTCCTCTCAGCCTTCTCTTCTGAAGGCTAAACATGCCCAGCTCCTTAAGCCGCTCCTCATAGGGCTTGTTCTCCAGACCCTTGATCTACTCCCTCCTCCCTGTGGCTTCCTCTCACATATTTATACATGGCTATCATATCTCCTCTCAGCCTTCTCTTCTTCAGGCTAAACATGCCCAGCTCCTTAAGCCGCTCCTCATAGGGCTTGTTCTCCAGACCCTTGATCATTTGAGTCGCCCTCCTCTGGACACATTCCAGCTTAGAGTCAATATCTCTCTTGAATTGTGGTGCCCAGAATTGGACACAATATTCCAGGTAATGTGGTCTAACCAAAGCAGAATATTCCGGCATATAAGACGACTGGGTGTATAAGACGACCCCCAACTTTTCCAATTAATATATAGAAGGGGTCCTCAAACTACGGCCCGCGGGCCACTTCTGGCCCCCCAAGGGCACTTATCTGGCCCGCGGAGGAGGAGCGCCCCCCCCCACACACAGTGCCCCTCCCTTGGCTGGCTCACGCTATCCGTCAGGTCCGATGGGCAGCGTGAGCCAGCCGAGGGCAGCTGCTCCACGTAGCCTACTAGCATGTAAAGCACCTCGCGAGGTGCTTTATGCACGAGTAGGCTGCGCGGGGCTGCTCCTCCCTTGACAGGCTCATGCTGCTCATCGAGCCCGGCGCTCCATGCAGTCATGCTGGCCACATGAACTTGGAGGTGTCTACGGACAACGCCGGCTCTTCGACTCAGAAATGCAGATGAGCACCACACCCCAGAGTCAGACACGACTGGACTTCATGTCAGAGGAAAACCTTTAACTAGGAAAATTGTGGAAGATCCAGGGTGGGAGAAAGAACTCTTGTCTGTTGGAGGTAGGTAGGAATGTTTCAATTAGCCACCTTGATGACCATTTCATAGCCTGACCGTTTTTAGGGAGAATCCTTTGTTGAGAGGGGATTAGCTGGCCCTGATTGTTTCTTGTCTGGAGTTCCCCTGTGTTTGAGTGTTGTTCTTTATTTACAGTTATAATTTTAGTTTTTTTTAAATACTGGTAGCTAGATTTTGTTCGGACTAGAAATAGGAAGATTTCTCATTCTCTGCTCCTGGAATTACTGCCTCAAGAGGGCGAGAAAGAACCCCCTCCCTCGAAGGGCCCTTCCACACAGCAAAATCAGATATGTGCAATGTGCAGAGGGATTTTTTAATTGATTTTTTAATAAAAAAATTATAGTCCGGCCTTCCAACGGTCTGAGGGACTGGCCCCCGGTTTAAAAAGTTTGAGGACCCCTGATATATAGAGTTTGGGATATATTCGCCGTATAAGACTACTATGCTGATGATCGTGCCATCACTGCTCAAGCAGGGAGCTTTGAGATGGTTGAAAAGAAGCCCTCCGAAGCTCTAGGTGCTCTAACTGCCAATTACAGGGAAAACCAGCTGATCCCCAACCCATCTAAAACACAGACATGTGCCTTTCATCTCAAGAACAGACAAGCATCCCGAGCTCTGAGGATTATTACCTGGGAAGGAATCCCACTGGAGCATTGCAGCACACCCAAATACCTGGGAGGAGTCACTCTGGACCGTGCTCTCACCTACAAGAAGCACTGCCTGAACATCAAGCAAAAAGTGGGCGCTAGAAACAACATCATACGAAAGCTGACTGGCACAACCCGGGGATCACAACCAGACACAGTGAAGACATCTGCCCTTGCGCTATGCTACTCTGCTGCTGAGTACGCATGCCCAGTGTGGAACACATCTCACCACGCTAAAACAGTAGATGTGGCTCTTAATGAGACATGCCGCATTATCACGGGGTGTCTGCGCCCTACACCACTGGAGAAATTACACTGTTTAGCCGGAATTGCACCACCTGGCATCCGCCGAGAAGTAGCAGCCAATAGTGAAAGGACCAAGGCAGAAAAAGAAAAAAAACACACAGCTCATCCCCTGTTTGGGTATCAGCCAGCACGTCAACAACTTAAATCAAGACATAGTTTTCTTAGATCTACAGAGACACTCGCTGGAACACCCCAGCAAGCGAGAGTCCAAAAGTGGCATGCCCAAACCCAGCACTTCAATCAATGGCTGATACCAGATGAGAGACTCCCCCCTGGGCACACAGAAGAAGACTGGGCGACTTGGAAGGCGCTGAACAGACTGCGTTCTGGCACCACGAGATGCAGAGCCAACCTTAGGAAATGGGGCCACAAAGTGGAATCCTCGACATGCGAGTGTGGAGAAGAGCAAACCACTGACCACCTGCTGCAATGCACCCTGAGCCCTGCCACATGCACCATGGAGGACCTTCTTGCGGCAACACCAGAGGCACTCCAAGGGGCCAGCTACTGGTCAAAGGACATTTAACCAACTACCAAGCTTGCAAAATCTGTGTGTTTTTTTTCTTTTTCTTTTTAATCTGTGTGTTTGTTTTGTTCTGTTAGAATTGTAACACAATGGTATGGTTGCTGATGACACGATAAATAAATAAATAAGACTACCCGTCTTACAACGCACACCAAATAAAAATTTAAAAAGCATCAGATTTGATTTCAATTTGGTAATTTTCCTATTACTGTCCCTCCTTCTCTGCCTCTCAGATCACCGCTTCACTGCAGTCTTCAGGAGCAAGATCTGAGAGGCAGAGAAGGAGGGACTGTAATAGGATACAAGGGCGGGCCAGACAGGTAAAAGGGGTGTGTTTGTCCGGGCCCAGAGACACTCTATCTCTTTTGTCTATACCCCGGGCACCCCAGAAGCCTGCAGCTTGCTCCGCCCTTCACTTACACCTTCCCGGTGAGGCGCCCGTAAAGTAAAATAATGTAAATGTAATAATAATAACAAATAGAGTAAAAGATTAAATAATAATACTAATAACGGAGTAAAATAATAAATAACCTTAGAGTCCTCGTGGACAACAAGTTAAACATGAGCCAACAATGTGATGTGGCGGCAAAAAAAGCCAATGGGATGTTGACCTGCATCAAGAGGAGCCTAGTGTCTAGATCCAGGGAAGAAGTCCTGCTCCCCATGCTCTATTCCGCTTTGGTTAGACCACTTTACCTGGAATATTGTGTCCAATTCTGGGCACCACAATTCAAGAGAGATATTGACAAGCTGGAATGTGTCCAGAGGAGGGTGACTCAAATGATCAAGGCTCTGGAGAACAAGCCCTATGAGGAGAGGCTTAAGGAGCTGGGCATGTTTAGCCTGAAGAAGAGAAGGCTGAGAGGAGATATGAGAGCCATGTATAAATATGTGAAAGGAAGCCACAGGGAGGAGGAGGGAGCAAGCTTCCTTTCCGCTTCCCTGGAGACTAGGACGCAATGGAACAACGCCTTCAAACTACAAGAGAGGAGATTCCATCTGAACATGAGGAAGAACTTCCTGACTGTGAGAGCCGTTCAGCAGTGGAAATCTCTGCCCCGGAGGGAGTGTGATGGATGCTCCTTCTTTGGAAGCTTTTAAACAGAGGCTGGATGGCCATCTGTCAGGGGTGATTTGAATGCAATATTCCTGCTTCTTGGCAGAACGGGGTTGGATTGGGTGATGGCCCAGGAGGTTTCTTCCAACTCTTTGATTCTAGGATTCTATGACTCGAGTATAAGTCGAGGGGGGCTTTTTCAGCCTAAAAAAGGGGCTATACAGTATATACATATATACAGTATATATATATATATTAGCATCTGTGTATGTGCATCTGCATGTGCGTGTATATGTATATGTGTGTGTGTTTTCTGTACAGGCAGTCCACAAGTGCACAACCTCTGAGGATGCCTGCCATACCTTGGGAAGCCAGATCTGGCCACAGTGGTCCATGCTCTGGTTACATCCCAAATAGATTACTGCAACACACTCTACATGGGGTTGCCTTTGAAGACTGTTCGGAAACTTCAATTAGTCCAGCGGGCGGCAGCCAGATTACTAACTGGAGCGTCATACAGGGAGCACACCACCCCCCTGTTGTGTCAGCTCCACTGGCTGCCGATCCAGTTCCGAGCACAATTCAAAGTGCTGGTCTTGACCTACAAAACCCTATACGGCTCCGGCCCAGTGTATCTGTCCGAACGTATCTCCCTCTACGTCCCACCTCAGAGTTTGAGATCTTCTGGGGAGGCCCTGCTCTCGACCCCACCTCTATCACAAGTGAGGTTGGTGAGGACGAGGAGCAGGACCTTCTCGGCAGTGGCCCCCCGCCTGTGGAATTCACTCCCCGGGGAAATCAGGTCATCGACATCCCTCCTTTCCCTCAGAAGGAAATTAAAAACATGGTTGTGGGACCAGGCTTTCGGGCAATCTGGACAATGACTAGACAATATGGAATGAATTTATGGACTCTGAGATGGTGAACGCTGAGTTTTAATGATTTTGTTGTATAAAGTGACTGTTTAATTGTTATAATTGCTATATACTTGTTTTATCCATTGTTTATGTTGGCATCAAATTGTGCCTTGTGTAAGCCGCCCTGAGTCCCCCCTCGGGGGTTGAGAAGGGCGGGGTAGAAGTGCGTGAAATAAATAATAAATAGATGTGGGTGAAATGTCAGGAGAGAATGCTTCTGGAACACAGCCAGACAGCCCAGAAAACTCACAGCAACCCATGAAAGCTTTCCTTCGAGAACAGCCTGTATACAATTCTTTTCAATGTAAACCAGAAAGGACTGAAACACGGGAAGAGTGACGAAGGCTGTTTGCTGCAGGAATTTATTTATTTATTTGCAATATTTATATTCCGCCCTTCTCACCCCACAGGGGACAATGTACATACACATGGCAAACATTCAATGCCATAGACCCCTGATGGTGAACCTATGACACGCGTGCCAGCACTGACACGCATGGCTATTTTTGATGACACGCAGACGCATGCGGCCACATACAGAGAAATACACTTTATAAGAGCCAATCTAATTCCATCTTTAAATTTAACATCTGCACGTTTGAGCATAGTTCACTCCATAACTCAGCATGGATTATACATTTTTTTCTTATTTAAACTATAAATATTGCAAAATTATGGTTTTTTTCTCAAAGTGACACTCCACCCAAATTATGCTCAAGTTTTTGGCAAATTTTGACACACCAAGCTCAAAAGGTTGCCCATCACTGCCATAGACACACAACATATATAGGCAGACACACAGAGGCTATTTAACATTCCAGCTTTCCTTGAGGGTATTCTGGCCACTTGGGGAGCTGTCCCTTCACTAACCACTTCTGACACTGATGAAGTACTTCCTCATTCTTTGCATGCTTGCTGGAGATTTTTATGGCCTTGTAAATTAAATTTCCCCCTTATCTGCATACCTTTCTGCAGGAGGGGAGCCAAGGGGCTGGTGTGTTGGGAAAGGAGGGCTGTCCGTGGGACCGAGAACAAGACTTCTCCTGCCTCAAGGTCCTCTCGCGCCACCAGGCCGTAATCCGCCACAGTGCCCTCTCTGCTCACACAAACCTGCAAACATAAGAATATATCATTCACTATAATCATATACATATCTATATAAATATAAATGTAATGTTCGTTTGTGGGATTAACAGAACTCAAAAAACCCTGGACGAATTGACATCAAATTTGGACACAAGACACCTAACAACCCAATGTATGTCCTTCACTCAAAAAAAAAATTAGATTTTGTCATTTGGGAGTTGTAGTTGCTGGGATTTATAGTTCACCTACAATCAAAGAGGATTCTGAACTTCACCAATGAGGGAATTGAACCAAACTTGGCACACAGAACTCCCATGATCAACAGAAAATATTGAAAGGGTTTGGTGGGCATTGAGCTTGAGTTTGGGAGTTGTAGTTCACCATGGACTCAAACAATGATGGATCTGGACCAAACTAGGCACAAATATTCCATATGCCCAAATATGAACACAGATAGAGTTTGGGGGAAATAGACCTTGACATTTGAGTTGCAGTTACTGGGATTTATAGTTCACCTACAATCAAGGAGCATTGGGAAGTTTAGTTCCACAACCCTGTGTGTTTTTCTGAGCTCCCTGCAAATAACCTATTTTTATCTAATAAGAGTTGTTTTTAATCATTATATCCTGTACATGTGGCCCGCCCACTGTTATCGTGATTGTGTTTATTGGAATGTTCTTTTGTTATTGTGTTTATACTTTTTTTTCTATGTAATTTTGACAATGTTGCTTGTTGTTTATGTTCTGGTTTTATTTTGCTGTAACATGTTGTCCGGGCTTGGCCCCATGTTAGCCGCCCCGAGTCCCCTTTGGGGAGATGGTGGCGGGGTATAAATAAAGTTTATTATTGTTGTTGTTATATTACAAGGACTATGTAAGGGTGATGGTATGCTAGCTGGGTCTGGAAGTTCAGAGCGTTCCGGGGATGCCGCAAAGGCGGTTGTGAATAAGGGAAAAGAGGGGGCGGAGTGAGAGCGGGGAGAGTGAAGGAAGGATAGAAAGGAGGGGACACTTAGGGCAAGGGTTTGAGTAAGGGGTTCAGGATTAGGGTTTCACCATTAAAGAACTCTTACATTCCTTCTATATTATAATAGTTATATCTATCTATATAAAAATGTTCTGTGCATAATGAGTACCTTAAAAACAACAGAACCAATGAACGAAATCACACCAAATTTGGTAACAAAACATCTCACAACACAAGGAGTGACCATCACTCAAAAAATTATGATTTTGTCATTTGGGAGTTGTAGTTGCTGGGATTTATAGTTCACCTACAATCAAAAAGGATTCTGAACTCCACCAATGATGGAATTGAACCAAACGTGGCACACAGAACTCCCATGATCAACAGAAAATATTGGAAGGGTTTAGTGGGCATTGAGCTTGAGTTTGGGAGTTGTAGTTCACCTACATCCAGAGAGCACTGTGGACTCAAACAATGATGGATCTGGACCAAAATTGGCACGAATATTCCATATGCCCAAATATGAACACAGATGGAGTTTGGAGGAAATAGACCTTGACATTTGGGAGTTGTAGTTACTGGGATTTATAGTTCACCTACAATCAAAGAGTATTCTGAACCCCACGAACAACAGAATCGGGGCAAACTTCCCACACAAAACCCCCATGACCAACAGAAAATACTTAAGGCCACCCAGTCCAACTCCCTTCACCAGGGCAAGAAAACGTAATCAAAGAGTCCTGACAAAGAGCCATCCAGCCATAGATATAGATAGATAGATAGATAGAGAGAGAGAGAGAGATTCACACATGCAGAGATATAGTATCATAGATTTGAAAGGGACCCTTAAAAAGGACAATGATATCCTGCATGTTCCAGGGTGGTCAAACCAGACACTCTCCACATCAACACTGGCAAAGAAACAGCAAGAAATACTGTTTACCCACAAGCAGAAAGAAATTACATATATTAGAAACCAACACTTTCTCATTACTTTATTTTCCAGATCAACAGACTGGGCCACAGCAACGCCTGGCAGGGGACAGCTAGTATATTATATATATATTACTAGCAGTCCCCTGCCAGGCGTTGCTGTGGCCCAGTCTGGTGATCTGGAAAATAAAATATTGAGAAAGTGTTGGCTTCTAATATATGTAATGTCATTATGCTTGTGGGTCAACAGTATATCTTGTTTATTTGTCAGCGTTGATGTGGAGAGTGTCTGGTTGGCCTACTCTGGGACATGCAAATTGTCCTTCTTTAGGGGTCCCTTTCAAATCTAGGATAGTATGTGTGTGTGTGAATCATATCAATCTATCTCTATGGCTGGGTGGTTCTCTGTCAGGAGGGCTTTGATTACGTTTTCTTGCCCTGGTGAAGGGAGTTGGACTGGGTGGCCTTAAGCATTTTCTGTTGGTCATGGGAGTCCTATGTGTCACATTTGGTTCAATTCTGTAATTGGTGGAGTTCAGAATGCTCTTTGATTGTAGGTGAACTATAAATCCCAGTGACTACAACTCCCAAATGTCAAGGTCTATTTCCCCCAAACTCCATCTGTGTTCATATTTGGGCATATGGAGTATTTGTGCCAAGTTTGGTCCAGATCCATCATTGTTTGAGTCCACAGTGCTCTCTGGATGTAGCTGAGCTACAACTCCCAAATGCAAGCTCACCACTACTTTGGGGGGTGGGTTGAGGGGCCTGGCTCACCACACTGGGAGTTGTAGTTCACCCTTTGGGGTGAGAGGTGCGGCATAGAAATGTCGTAAATAAATAAGAGTTGTAGTTCATCCACAACCAGAGAAGGACCTCTGTGGATGATGGATTTGGACCAAACTTGGCACCCAGGACTAATTCTACCTTCTGGAGAAGGTTTGAGGGGTCTGGCTCACCATAGTGGGAGTTGTAGTTCACCCACAACCAGAAAATGTGACCTCTATGGATGATGGACTTGGCACACAGAACCCCTAGAACCAACTCTACCTACTGGAGGGGTTTGAAGGGCCTGGCTCACCATAGTGGGAATTGTAGTTCACCCACAACCAGAGAATGAGACCTCTGTGGATGATGGATTTGGACCAAACTTGGTACTCAGAACCCCCGGGGCTAACTCTAACTACTGGAGGCAGTTTGAGGGGCCTGGCTCACCACAGTGGGAGTTGTAGTTCACCCTTTGGGTGAGAAGGGCAGCATATAAATGTCATAAACAAATAAATAGAGTTGTAGTTCACCCTCAAGCAGAGAAAGGGACCTCTGTGGATGATGGCCTTGGCACTCAGAACCCCCAGGAGTAATTCTACTTACTGGAGGGGGTTTGAGGGGCGTGGCTCACCATAGTGGGAGTTGTAGTTCACCCACAACCAGAGAATGAGACCTCTGTGGATGATGGATTTGGACCAAACTTGGCACACAGAACCCCCAGGAGTAATTCTACTTACTGGAGGGGGTTTGAGGGGCCTGGCTCACCATAGTGGGAGTTGTAGTTCACCCACAACCAGAGAATGAGACCTCTGTGGATGATGGATTTGGACCAAACTTGGCACACAGAACCCCCAGGAGTAATTCTACTTACTGGAGGGGGTTTGAGGGGCGTGGCTCACCATAGTGGGAGTTGTAGTTCACCCACAACCAGAGAATGAGACCACTGTGGATGATGGATTTGGACCAAACTTGGCACACAGAACCCCCAGGACCAATTCTACCTACTGGAGGGGTTGGAGGGGCCTGGCCACAGGGTGAACTACAACTCCCACTATGGTGAGTTGTAGTTCACCCACAACCTGATGCGTTTTGGACAATTCACACAGTTTTTCGAATAACCCGGGCGAGTGTGTACACAAAAGGCCACCCAGGGAGGCCCCCGCACCTTGGGGCTGACCCGGAGGCCCTCCCGCTCGGCCCAGGCCAGGAAGGCCGCCAGGGCTCCTTCTCCGGACGCCATCTTGGCCCGCTTGGCCGCGCTCGCCATCTTGGAAGCGGAAGGAAGGCAGCTACGGAAGCCGCGAAGGAACGCCTCCTCTCCGCTGAGCGGGACCCGCCTCCGCTCTTTAAGCCCCGCCTCCTTCTCCTCCTCCTGGCTGGAGAGGCTGCGCATGCGCTTGGCGGCGCTCTTCCCACGCTCTTTATTGCCACCTACCGGCTGCCTTGGAAACAGCAGCGTGAATGAATGAATTGTCTTTCCTGGCCAATCAAGGCTTATGTATGAGTATATATATTGTATTATAATGTAATTCAATATAATACTACAGTATGATAGCATAATTATATATTTTATATTACATGTAATATTACTAATAATAATAATATGATATCATAATTATATATATTTATATTACATGTAATATTACTAATAATATTATAGTATAATGGTATAGTACAATATATTGTTGTTGGTGTTAGTATATTATGATGTAATACAATATAATACTAATAATAATATGATGTTATAATTATATATTTTATATATTTCATGTTATATATAATTATATCATTTGCATTGGGAGGGTTCCCCCAATATGATATTATAATTATATATTAGTAATATTACATGTAACATTATATATATATATATATATATATATATATAATTATTGTATCATTTGCATTGGGAGGGTTCCCCCAATATGATATTATAATTATATATTAGTAATATCACATGTAATATAATATATATATAATATAATTATATCATTTGCATTGGGAGGGTTCCCCCAATATGATATTATAATTATATATTAGTAATATTACATGTAACATTATATATATATATATATATATATATATATAATATAATTATATCATTTGCATTGGGAGGGTTCCCCCAATATGATATTATAATTATATATTAGTAATATTACATGTAACATTATATATATATATATATATATATATATATATATATATATATATAATATAATTATATCATTTGCATTGGGAGGGTTCCCCCAATATGATATTATAATTATATATTAGTAATATTACATGTAACATTATATATATATATATATATATATATATAATTATTGTATCATTTGCATTGGGAGGGTTCCCCCAATATGATATTATAATTATATATTAGTAATATTACATGTAACATTATATATATATATATATATATATATATATATATATATATAATTATTGTATCATTTGCATTGGGAGGGTTCCCCCAATATGATATTATAATTATATATATTTTATATATATTTTATATTACATGTAATATTACTAATAATATTACAGTATAGTGGTATAGTACAATATCTTGTTGGTGGTGTTAGTATATTATAATGTAATATAATATAATAATAATAATAATAATAATATGATATTATAATTATATATTTTATATTACATGTAATATTACTAATAATGTTACAGTATAATGGTATAGTACAATATCTTGTTGGTGGTGTTAGTATAAAATATAATTATTATTATATTTTTATATTACATGTAATATTACTAATAATATTATAGTATAGTGGTGTAGTGCAATATCGTAATAAGTAATACTAATATTGTGCTATGCTAATAATATAATATATTGTATTTATTTACATATTACTCGTAAGCCACTCTGAGTGCCCTTCAGGGTGAGATGGGTGGCATACAAATGTTATATATATATATATATATATATATACACACACAAACACACACACACACACACACACACACCACACATGTAGCATGTATGTATAATTGTTGATGTGTGTTTTAAAATAGTGTATTGTAGTTTTCAAAGTTAGTGTTTTTATGTGCTTAGAAATGTAATGCAATGTGCCATAATGTAATTCCTGTGTGGAAAGGATTAACTGTATCATGAAGAGGAGCGGCATTCCTTTAGAGTCATAAATCTTACAGTGGAGAGCTATGTACGCTGTGTAGCATCGAGCCTAGAGAGCATCGTACGTCATCACGTCACTGTGGAATGTAAGGAGGTGCTAGAGTATAGATAACAATGTGTAGATGAATCATGTAGCCGCACAAGATGGATGCAAGCTTTCGTTCTGCTTAGCTTTTAGTGTAAATATTATTTTTTTGTGTTTAATAAATTAGCTTTTAGACAAGAAGATGTGTTTCAGTGCCTTGCTGTACTGAGATCATTACTATGACAATAATTACACTATATATATATATACACACATACATACACATATACATATACATGGCACATTTTATATATAAATGTGTTATATATATATATATATATATATATATATATATATATATATGATGTGGCATGTATTATACATATATATATATATATATATATATATATATACATACATACATACACATACAGGTCACATTTTTGTATAGATATAAAATAGGGCATGTATGCATCATTACTATATATATTTATATATCTATATCTATATATTAATGTGGTGTGTGTATATATATATATGGCACATTTTAATAAATGTGATATATATATATATATATATATATATATATGATGTGGCATGTATTATACACACACACACATATATATATACACATACATATACAGGTCACATTTTTCTATATATATAAAATGTGACATGTATGTATAATTACTATATATATTTATATATCTATATCTATATCTATATATTAAAGTGGTGTGTGTATATATATATATATATATATGGCACATTTTAATAAATGTGAGATATATATATATATATATATATATATATATATATGAATGATATGGCATGTATTATACACACACACACACACACATATATATATATATACACACACACACATATATATACACATACATATACAGGTCACATTTTTCTATAGATATAAATGTGACATGTATGCATAATTACTATATATATATATGTCACATTTATATATAAAAATGTGATGTGGTATGATGTGGCATGTATTATACATACACATACACATATATACAGGTCATATTTTTCTATATATATAAAATGTGGCAGGTATGTATAATTACTATATATATATATATATATATATATATATATATATATAATGTGGCGCATATTATATACACGCACACACACACATACACACCGCTTTAATAACCACACTTGAGCTCTGGCTTTCATCCAAACGTTTTATGTATGTGTATATATTTATGTATGTGTATATGTGTATATATACCGCACCAAAACTAATAAAATGTAACTAAAATGCATTTTAGTAGCATTTTGCTTTATCTGTGTGTTTTAACAAATTGTTGTTGTTATTTTTATGGTTGTTGTTATTCCTATTCGCTGGTAAGTAAAGCGAATAAATAAAGCGTCCTTTCGACTCCAGAGAATCTCTGCTTGATCTTAATATCTTTTATTAGATTTCGACACAATAATCCTCTCTACGACAATGGTGGGGTTATTATTATAATTATAATATTATTTTTTTTGCCTCGTTTTACATTTTGTAAATATTGTGGCATCAATGCAAATCCGCATTGACAACCGTCATGCACAAAAAATAAATACATTTCACCTCGTACAGAATAAAAGAAGGAAAAAATAAACCCCTCGAATCCCACCTTCGTCAGGAAAGTGCTTTGAAAAACTCAACCCCCCCCCCAAATTCCTTCCCTTACATTAATATAGATAGATCACTTTTAAATAATAATAATAATAATAATAATAATAATAATAATAATAATAATAAATTAAAAAACTGCACATTTGGTTGCCAGTTGCTACAAGTGAATGGGGCGTTGGAGGGGGAAGAAGGGAGGAAATAATCCAGGATAAATATCATATATATATATACACATATAGGTATTTATAGATCTATCTCTTCCGAAAAGAAAAAGGGTTTGCAGCGATATAGTATCTACAATAAAAAGGAACTCTCATCACAGCTTTTTCCATGTTCTTCTTCCAGATCCAGAAGTAAGCCTTTGGGATGAGAAGCGAGTGCAGATCCCAATGCAAATGGGCAAATTTTGGACTTGAGATCCCATCATCCTCTGAGATGTGGCTTGGGAACTTATGGGACCTCAAGTCCGTAAGGGTTGCAGGGTGGGGAGGGGTTCTGGGACTTGTGACCCCAACATGTATATATATAAATGCATCCATTCACACAAGTGTTGCAAATTAAAAGAGA
This sequence comes from Anolis sagrei, assembly GCF_037176765.1. NCBI lineage: Eukaryota > Metazoa > Chordata > Lepidosauria > Squamata > Anolidae > Anolis > Anolis sagrei. The sequence goes on along the minus strand of NC_090028.1, from coordinate 1,527,956 downwards.
GGGTCCTTTTGTGGAACGCAGATGTCCCTTTTTGTCAACCTTTTTTCTGGCTTCAAAGGAAAACGGAGAGGAAATGTTTTGCAAGGGTTGCATCACCAAGAGGCAGAAATCCATGCTTTAGATTGGGCAAGGGCCAACTCAGGCCTTCCAGGTGTTTTGGACTACAACTCCCACAATTCCTAACAGCCGGTAGGCTTTTTATTTCCTAACGAACACTGAGACCTTTTCTTCCCAAACGAACAAATCCAGAATATAGACCTGGGAGGGAAGCTTTCCTGCAAATGCCATCATGCTTTTGTCTCTTGGGATAGTAAGTCCGTGTTATCTGATGGTGCAATATAGATAAAGGGTCAATATGGGAAAGAAGGTGGTGTTGCATTGCATAGCATTGCATAGCACTGCACTGCTTTGAATTTTGGGATTGCAAGCTCAATGCAGCAGGGACGTGTGTTCTTC